>NC_089527.1:24868429-25168429 GCF_963924715.1 Thunnus thynnus
TGGCGCTCCACACCAGATTTAGTCATCCCCATACCTCATCTCACCTTTGACAGCCAGGACATCCCCCTTTCCTCCTCAGTCAATAATTTGGGTGTTAGGTTCAACCCTCAGCTGACTTTTGATGACCACATAAGACATCTATGCAAAACCTCTTTCTAGCATCTCAAAAATATCTCTAATCTCCATCCCAGATACAGAGAAACTTGTCCATGCCTTTATCTCCTCAAGACTGGACTACTGCAATGCACTCTTCACAGGGATCCCTGGCAGAAGCATCCAGAAGCTCCAGTGCATTCAGAACAGCACTGTCAGGATCCTGATGAGAGTGGGAAAACATGAACACATAACACCAATTCTGTTTTCATTGCACTGGCTCCCTGTCTCCTCAGGGTTGACTACAAAGTCCTGCCACTCACATAGAAATCCATGAACGGAAATGCACCTCCCTACCTACAGGAACGGATCATACCACAAACCTCCGCCTGCACCCTCACATCTGCCAGCAGCTTGTTCCTTTGGGCCTCCAGTACTAAGCTCTACACCATGGGGGATCGAGCCTTCTGCTCTGCTGCACCAGGCTTGTGGAACAGCCTGCCTAACCATCTGAGGGCAGCACATACCCTAGTCTCTTTTAAAAAAGGCCTAAAAATCTTTCTTTTCAGGAAAGCTTTTTCATCTTAACTCTGAACTCTTTCTACTATTTTCTTTATGTTGTGTGCTCTATGTTATTAATACTGCAGCAATGTGTGTTTGTGTGTGTGTGTGTGTGTGCGTGTGTGTGTGTGTGTGTGTGTGTGTGTTTAAAAGTGTTTTTAAATGTGCATTATTTGTTTGTTGATGAGCCTTGTCAAAGAAGAATTTGTGAAGTTATTATTACTACTACTACTGAGTACTACTGAGTACTTCTGAGTACTAATACTGAGTACTACTATATACTACTGACTGAGTACTACTACTGAGTACTACTGAGTACTACAACTATTATTGTTCCCATAAATTATTGAGTTGAGTACAGTGCTGTCAGGTCAACTCAGTAGAGCAGTGTAGAGTTCCTGTGGGATAAAAGGTGCAAGTTGAAAGTTCCACTTCAGCTTGCTGTGTATAGTTAGCTGTTCATTTACCTGGCCTTGTATCAAACAGTTTAAATACTGCCAGAGTCTATATGTAATATCCTACCTTTTTTTATGTTGAGGGGCTGAAAAACATGAAATCAATTCTGAGTGTACATGATTCGAAGATGAGTTTGGACATGGCCAAACCAAAAGCATACATGAAAAAGATAAGAAATACAAACTTTGAAATAACATGGGGAGAATCAGTATGTATTAATTGTATAACAACATTTCTACATTTTATGGAAATTATATGGGAAAAAACTGTCTTTGTGACAAGAACTTTCGAGAAAAACATTGCAAGTTTAAACATGTTATTTGCCCTGTTCAGTTCAAATGTATGGAAGCCTATATGGGACTATATTAAAATGATAATGTAAATTGAAAATGAAAATGTAATTCCACAATAACATTATTATTTTCCACATATGTATGAGTTATTTGAGTAACAATTAAAATGAAAGTGCAAAAATTTGCATTTTCATTTTCACATACTTTACATATGCGTTCTATGACCATATAAAAATGAAAATGGAATAGCTATTTGACATTTAATTTTCAAAGTCGTACCCCGCTGTATAGTAGACAATATTCAAATGTTAATTCAATGTAACCTGATTTCCCATTTATGCAATCAATATTTAAGTCACAATTAAAATTAAAATGCAATTCTAACAATTTGAAAAGGAAAATGTAAACCTTTTACATTTCATTTTCATTCAGACAAACTAATGTGGCAATTGTTAGAGATCATCTGTGAGACCAACATTTATCTTCCAAAAGGAATTATATCATATATCCTATATCTCATTTGGCCAGTGGCTCCAAACCATTACAGCAAATTTCCGAATAGGCATTATAGGCATATTATCCACTAAACAGCTGGTTAAGTCTTTGAAAATGAAATGTCAAATGTCGTTTTCTTTTTCATTTTCAAATTGTTAGAAAATAGCATTTTCATTTTCTTTTTGACACCAAAAGAGGTTGGTGACATGTAAATATAAATGCAATAGACTGCTGTTTCGCTCACCGCATTTGAATACTGTCCACGGTACAGGAAGTTGAGCCTTTGAAAATGAGATGTCAAATGCTGTTTTCATTTTCATTTTCAAATTTTTAGAAAATTGCATTTTAAATTAATTTAATTAACTCATATTTAATTTTAATTAAATATTGCTTGCATAAATGGGAAATTATGTTACATTGTTTATATTGCATTTTAATTTTCAAATTTGAATTAATATTTGATTATTGTCCACTGCACAGCAGGGTGTGACTATGAAGATTAAATGTCAAACAGCTTTTCCATTTTAATTTTAATACAGTCATAGAATGTCCATACGAGTATGTGCAAAGGAAAATGCAAATTGAATTAGTGTATTTTCATTTAAATTTTTATTCAGATAACACATACATATGTGGAAAATTATAATGCTATTATGAAATTACATTTTCATTTTCAAGTTTACATTATCATTTAAATATAGTCCCTTGTAGGCTTCCATACCATGAATCAACACTATAAAGGATAGTGAAAATCAATGATAGTGCAATGTGGGATCATATTAGCATTGTTATACTTTTATTACTTAAGAATTTATCTTAAACGAATTACTGGGGTCTTTGTCCTGTGAGACAATTCTTTTATTGAATAAAGCATGTGGAGGTTGCTTCAAATGTCTTTTTTTCATTTATATTGTCCCAAGTTAATAATGCACCATACCGGTAGGTGATGTTTGTATAGTGGTACTACAGTACTATTTAAGCATCCCAGAAAGCCCAATTAGTTGTCATGCACACAATCTAGGATGCATCTGCTGTTAATGCTATTAATTACACCTGTGCTTTCTAGGCTATGATATGTCAAAATATCTGCTGTGAAAAAGGTAAAACAAGCGCAACTTCAGTACTCTGCCTAAACTTACAAAATGTCTCATTCATTGCTTATGGGCAAGAGCAAACAAAAGTATGATGCATGTAATTCCATTGACTCCACCACTAATTTACAAACCAGCTTGGTTGGTCCAAATTGGATGGTAGTGTCTTGACTGTCATTGAATGTCAGTCTTTTGAGACTTACCTGAATTGAATTTGTACGTTCAACTTTGTTTGAAATTATATTAGATCTATTAGATCAGACTCAAAATGTGTTTCATTATTCCTGCAGTATTGTTTTGAGAACTCTTGATTCTCCATTGTTTGTTGTTGTTACATATTAGCCTATTTCACAGCAGATATTTTGACTTGTCATAGTAGGAAAAACACAGGTGTTACCAATAATATTAACAACAACGCTGTTCCATTCAAGTGTTCTAGTATTACAGTGAGCCAGCATACACTACCAGGACCCTGAAACTTAAGCAGATAGATTATTATTTACACCTGTGCTTTTCCTACTGTGACATGTCAAAATGTCCTCCGTGAAAAAGGCCTATAAGGGGAAGGTATTGATTTTGTTTCTTGTTTATTATTAACATTAAAAGGAAAGAAACAACTACTCCACCATAGAGAGATCATCTGGTAAAGGAAGGAAAAAAACTGAAACGAAAAATTTAAAAAAAACAGTCTGCTTCTAATTACATCTCAAACTGGTGACTTTTCATTTTGGCAGTTTTCCCCACTCCAGCTCTTGCCCAAGACTGTCTGAGAGTCAAGACTAATCAAAGGCACTTGTATAGAGAAGACTGTTGGCCTCTGAAGGGATTGAGCTAGTTCAGGCCAGCCTGCTGCTCTTTCTCTCCCTCTCTCATTTTCTTTCCCTCTCACTCTCTCTTCCTGTCCTGTCTGTTTAAGGAGAGAAAGACTGGGAAATTCCTTCAAGCTACTTTACTTCAGGTTTCTGTGGGATTTAAACATGCACACTGAGGTTTTGGTACAGTCCATGTTAGTGCCGTTGTTTCTGATTCTGCTCTCTTCCGTGGAGGACACTTTGTTACAATCGGTGAGGTGAGTTTCCACATAGCTTTGTTTTTTCTTGTTTATTTTGGGGTGAGCCTAGAGAGTAAAAAGGAAGAGGGAGGTGCAGAGTTTTGCTGACAAAGACAGCATTTGGAGAGTGCAATGTGAGAAAGTTTAGGAGTGCCTATACATGTAGTTTGCACTTGAAGTTTTTTGTGCAGTTTCTTTATGCTACTTTACTTGCCTGTCATAATGCTGCGTGCCAAGTCATAAAATCCTAGAAGTCTGCTGCTCAGTTTATTATTTAAAGTTGCAGAGCACTCTTTTTAAACTGAAGGGCATTGATTTATTTCCATTTGGACACCTCATAAATTACCACTATTCCCTATCGATACAATGTTATAACAGCTTTCGAGGTCATAGGAAGGAAGCTTGAGTAACATTTTGGCTGGAAGGGAGGATTATGTTTTTCAAAAGTGTTTACTGAGCAATCATTTGTAGCCATGAACAATATTGAAATAAAGAAGGAAATCCCCAAACCTCACATGTGTCAACGCAACATTTATGCAAAATTGCAATTAGTAACCTCTTGTATTATGTACTTGTTTTTTGCTTAATTATAAAATCATGAATATTGACTTTAGCCGCTAATGCTGCAGAACATATATTACACTTTTTGTTGAAATTGGCTTAAATATGAAGGAGAAAGATTCATTTCTGGTTTCCTTGGCCTTTTACTGTACAGTGGATCCCCAGCCAGCAGAATGTTGCCATATGATTCAAGCTTAACACAGCTACAGAGGAGGTGTTTACTCCAAGCAGGTGCACCATGACAGTGTATGACATACTGTACTGTACAGTAGTATTTATTGGACAGCAGTGGCAAACCCACACATACTTAAACACAGTAAGCATCAGCGCCTGAGAATCCAGGTGATTACAGTGTTTTCCTCTGTTTTCCCTATACATATCCAAATAATTTCCACCTTTTTTGTTGCCAGTTATATCATCACAACAAACTGACAGTGAGAAAAATGGTAGGTGTGAAACACTCAATAATGAAGGTTATGCATTGTAACCTCATTTCTAAGAACACAGGCAAAGTCCTCCAGTAGGTTCTGTTGGCTTGGCCAATGTACTTACAATATTTGACCCACTCGATATCCACAACATCAGCAAGTCAGGTTGGACCCATCCATCTTTACTCTACGTTACAATAGGGTTACAATACATAACCTTTATTTATCTACACACTGGCTTTGCCCTCTAATGGGCCCTACAGCTGAAGGGACAAAACAAGCCCCAAGGAGCAGCACCAGGCTGTGCAATGACAGAGACATTTTCCCTTACACAGCCATTACAAAAAAGGCTCTAAAACAGTGAACACATATTTTTTATTTAACAAAATATTGTTGAAGTAACTGAACATGTTACTCAACTAAGCCAGCCTCAGAACAGGAACTGAAAATAAGGCTAATTACATGCTTTTAAAGATGAAAAAAAAAAAGGATAAAACAGTGGATAGGAACAATATGTATCCTTGCTTCTCTGATACTTCATGTAATTTCTAATAGTATCAGTGTATAGCATAATACTATATTACAGTACCAGTTTCAACTTTAATCAAAGATTTTCTCAATTTGCATTTTAAGCATATCACAGGCTGTTTAGTCAGATTCAGTCGTGTGAAAATTGTTTGCAATGTCTTCCCATGATGATTTTTGGATTAGGGACACTGACCAGTTTTTTTTTTCTTATGCAGTCACAGAATCATACATGTTGGTGTTCAGATGGCTATTACTGTATCTGAAGTCTTTGTGTTATGTTCCAATGAAGTGTTTTTCATAATTCATCAAGCAGAACTAAGCAGTTTTTTACTGAAGTTGTTAGACAGCATTATTTGGACTTTGTCAGCTTTTAGGTCTTTACGGTCAGCCCTAATAATAGGTTGCTTACTGATGATACTGACACATTGTGCCTGCTATTCTATAATTTTATTCCATTCTGCTGGCAGATAGGATTGTTGTTTGATTGTTGTTGTTGATGTAAGCGTGTAGCTAGGCTAACAAGCTAATATCTTTTCTGTATTCTATAATTTTTCCCACAATACAATACATTACAATACAATAAGGCTTCCACTCAATAGTAACATTTTTGTTTGGAGGCACTAGGTTTACTAGAAGGGAGTACATATGCAGTGCATGGTTAAGTCCAATAATTAAAATCTTTCATATTTTGATATTGATTTCAATCAATTTTCACTCATCCACTGATGTTGATAATGTTGACAATGCCTCCACCTACATAAGGTGTAGGTATTTCCAGTATAGCTGTCCAGTATTTTCAATGCCATCAACATTTTTGTTGGATACTCCAACATTCAGCCCTCTTCAGTGTGGCATCAACAACAAGAGCCAACAAATGATGGATTGGATACCACCATTTTTATCTCCTTGAATGAGCAAACAACTCTGTTGAACCAATAGGGAGGACAAATCACTCATTTACATTGCTAAGGGCAATGCCACTGAGTCTTCTCAATGAGTTCAAATGGTTTCTTTGATAGAGCCGTGAGACATACAGTATAAGAAGGACTTACTGGGGGACTGATAGGAACACAGTTGGACTCTATTGCCTCACCCACTGCAGATAAGGATTTTGAGACTAAATATTATTTGTGAAACATCAGTGCTAGAGAAAATGCTAGTATGCTCAGATCTCGTTTAGGATGTTGTGGTGCACCCATTACTTGTCCATGTTTAACTGGCCAATTTTTTGAAACAAGTGGCCAAAGAAGACAGCCTATCAGTTGTCTCATCAGACATAGTTACACACCCATTAAAATAGAGTTGAAATTGCCACCAAAATGTAAATTTGTTTTCTGACTCCATCAGCATCAGCAGTTAATCAGGCCCTCAGCAATTAATATGCCCTATTTTCTTAGCTTAACTTCCCGTTAGACGAGGCTCCCAGTACCAAAAGCAGAAGAGATTCCAGGCTTGTAATGTGGAAGAATTGATACTGCCATACTCTCTGATTCTGGGTTATCAAGCACTGATGCAGAGGTGGTAGAAGAAGTATTCGGATCCTTTACTTAGATGAAAGCACCAATACAGCAATGTAAAAATACTCGATAACAAGTAAAAGTCCTGCATGAAAAAGCCTACTTAAGTAAAAGCACATAAGTATTAGCAACAAAATGTATTTTGCTAAATTGCACTAAATTGCTGTAAAAGTAGTGGTTTGGTCCCTGACTGATATATTATTATATATGACATCATTATTATGTTACTGCTGTAGCTGCTGGAGGTGGAGCTAGTTTCAACTACTTTATATACAGTTAGCTAGTTTAGTCCAGTGGTTCCCAACCAAGGGGTCAGGCCTCTCCAAAGGGTCACCAGATAAATCTGAGGGGTCGTGAGATTATTAATGGGAGAGGAAAGAAGAAAATCAAAGTTCTGATACACAAATCTGTTTTTGGTTTTTGGAATTTTTCTCTAATCTTTGATTTTTGGTGAAATGTTGGATCATTTGAAAGTTTTTTGAAATTAAACCATGTGAGAAGTTTAGAGGGTAAAATCCATATTTGGTGGAGCTGTTAACAACTCATAGACATCTGAAATGTGAACCCAACTACACACTACTTTTTGTAAGATGTCAAAAGCCATAAAGGTTTGAAACCACTGGTTTTATCTTTAACCATGTATTGTGTTTCAAATCCTCATCTAAAAAATAACTAGTAACTAAAGCTGTCAAATAAATGTAGTGGAGTAGAAAGTACAATATTTCCCTCTGAAATGTAGTGGAGTGGAACTATAAAGTTGCACAAAATGGAAATACTCAAGTAAAGTACAAATACCTCAAAATTAAGTACAGTACTTGAGTAAATGTATTTCACTTTCCACACCTGCACTGATTTTGGTTAAACTGATCTGGGGCAGTAAGTGAGATAGTGAATCTTGAGATGGGAGGATCCCCACCTTCATTGTGCATTGTCCTTGCCATCTTCTGGATTGCATTACTCTCATCATGATGAAGTCCCAGCCTTGCTCAGGCTCAATCAAGGGAAGTACCCTGCAGATCAAACAACCCTGACTGCAGCATTCCAAGCTCATAGCAGATGTAACATTCCTGATGGGCATCAGGTGAGGCTGGAGCAAGAGGGGCAGCACAAAATAGTGGAGGGCAGAGACAAGGTCTCATGCTTGACCACAGAAAGTTGGCTTGTCATGAGAAAGAACCATCATTCTGATTAGCAAGTTGTTAAAATTCAGTGCGCTGCTCTGCAGACAAGTGTGATTAAGCCTAAAAAGACAATCAGTGGGTGAAGCCTGTGTGAAATGGAATTTGTATAACCTCCCCATGACACATGGCACACACACACACACTCTTTATTTAATTTAATGGGAGTGACCAGAACACTTGATCTGTTGGTTGTTTGAAATGTGTCTACTGTTCTCAAACCGGACAGCTGCCCCTTATGAAGAGAGGGCAGGAATAGAAAAAGAATGTCAGACATCATCCAAATGAAACAAATCTCACTGAGAAACCCCATGGAGTAAAAACAAAGCTCAGCAACAGCAGCTGGACTGTACTCAATGAAAGGTGATGGTGATTGTCTGCTATTTGATTTCTTCACACTCTGTTTTTGTAATTCCAAGACATTTTGTTTTTTCTTAGTATAAACCAAAACAGTCTAGCCATGCTCTGAGAAGTTTTTCCCACTATTCTCCATATTGAACTTTTTTCCTTCATGTGCAATGCCAACAAATAGAAAAAGAAGTTTAAATTAATTATACTTCTGATGCCCAAACCTGTATGTGAATGATATTTCTGCACTCATACTAAAAATACTATAAATACCAAACACCCTGAACAGGTTCTTTTTGATGTATGAAGGGAGACATTCCTGGCACATCTGAGCTTATTTTCTTTGAAAAGGCACAGCGTATTTGACCCTTAGTACATTCCAAAGCTGCATTACAACTCACCCTTTTTTCTTTTTACCAGCCAGGTGGGTGGTGTGTGTAAACTATCCACAGAGTCATCCCTGCGCCGCTGCCGGACACTTGATGGCAAGATCTGCAGTGGGAGGGGCAAGTGTGACTGCGGCATCTGCATCTGCCAGGCCCCAGATCCAGGGAAATTCTATGGGCCAAGCTGCGAGTGCCACGACTGGGTCTGTGCCACACACAATGGGAAAATTTGTAACGGTGCGTAGGATGATAGAATGACATATACAACAAAATCAGATCGTTTGGTGTTACAATGAGGAATCAAACATGTTATAACACTGCTGTCTGTTCTTTTATTTGTGTATTGTCCTCTAAAAGTTTGGCTGTCCACGTTTGTGTCTATCACATGACTTTGGGGTTATGCAGCACATGGCTCCACATATTTTAAACAACTTGGGTATGGTTGTTAGTGATGGGTCAGTAAGTGAAGCAGCAGATCTCCTCAGAGAAGCTTGGCAAATAGACTCTCCAGCTGAGGTCTAGGGTCTGTTTCAGCCAGGTGCTGGAAAAGAAAACAGAGAACTTAATGGTGCCATCCAGAAACCTAGATTTTCTTTTAATGCTTTCAATATAACATTCATTTTTTTATGATTTCATCTGGGCAACCATGTATTTCACAGACCTGGAGTGGATTTAGAGTATTTTGGTTTCATCTTTTTTTTTCTTTTTTTTATTGCCCATTGAGAGGGGTGCAGTGCTTTGTCTTTGAGAGCTCATATCACCATGGCAGTACTTCAAAGAATTTCCTTGGTAGTAGACAGCTGGTTGGTTCACACATGCATTAGCTTTTGTTAGGAGGCTTTGAACTTAGCTTGTTGCCTGGAATTTTACAACACTTGAGAGCGCATCCACACTCAAGAACAAGTTGCCTTATGAAATACTCTCCACTCTGTACATTCATTTTTCAAAATGAACTCAGTTGCTAATTTATTAGGTTTTTTGTTATAGTAATAGTAATAAGTAATAATAATAGTAATAGTAATAGCAAACTAAAAGTGTAATACAACAGCCATGCCCTGCATTAAATCCTACCTCCTTGAAGGTTTTTAGATGATGATTTAACTTTATAGTGATGCTATTTTTGTTGAAGCTGCTATAATCAATATTTTTATATTAACAATCAATCAAATTACTAATGTGAAAGCTCATAGTGACAAACCCACAAGAATAATCATCAAATTCTGCATCAAATTCTTCTTTAGCTCATTGCTTTGATTTTACAGCCTGCAACTGCAGTGTTTTGGTTCACTCTCACTGCTCTCATCAGCGTCACTCTAGGCTGCAGCAGACAGCTGTTTTTAGCGGGACAAGTTTTGATAAACCCATTGTACGCTACCTACCCAGCACCAAACAGCAGGCAGACTAATTTAGTGACTGGCTGGTGAACATAGTGGAGCAGATATTTCTACAATTATAAAATACTTTGAATCTCTCTCCACCATTTTCAAAACAGAGCTAAAAGAAGATTGAATATTGCACTTACATTTATCAGTTGACCAGAAACAACTCCAAATAAATACTAAAGTTGTAACATGTCTGCTTGATGTGTAAATAAGTGACTGTTTGCACATTTGCAATAAGAACTTTATAAGGTAATAGTATACCAATGTTGTGTTGACAGCCTGTTATTATTTAGTCTAACTTCTTTGGTATAAATGGGACGAACCAACCCAAAGAAACACTTCTCAGTACAACGTGATACAATTTAACAGCACTACAGAACCATAAAGCTGAATCAACACCTCCCTGAAACAGTTTCAACAAAAGCTGGATATTCTCTCACTCTCACAAAGGTAGAATTATACAGGGCTGCACTGCATTAGTTTTAGCTAGATGCACCTGGTAAACAAAAATTTTGTAGAGCATAAACACACGTAAACCAGTTACCAAGACTTGTCAGACATACTTAGCCTGTATGTTGATGTATAAGAGAAAATAATCCTCATCTTTTTGTTCGGTGTGCTCTGTGATCATTGGGCTCTGAGTGTCAGGGTTTAATGGAGATATGTGTGCATTGAGAACAGGTTTAATGGAGATATGCGTGCATGTGTGTGTGTGTGTGTGTGTGTGTGTGTGTGTGCACGTGATGGGCAGAGTGATTTATTTGGGCAGACAAGTTGGCTGCTGTGAGGAGCTCATTATGGTTCAGCAGTCTGGAGCGAGAAGGCCCTGCTTCAGCCTGATAATGGAGTTTCACTCACTGGTACACAGACTGCAAATGGAACCTAGATGCATCAGAGGAGGGATGGGTTTTCACACCCAGACACACACTCTACACACGTACACACACACACGTATGATCAGGCTCATTCTCATAGTGTAGTACTCATGTGCACACACAAATATGCACAACCAGCCACATACTGACACAACCACATGCATATAGGTCCAGCAATTATATTCAAAGCATATTGAAAAGAATAAACCTCCCCTCCCCCATTGCTCAATGGCCCATGCAGTGTGCATGGTCTGCTGTCTAAGATCGGCAGCCAATTTTTCTCCCCACGGCTCCCTTATCTCTGCCTCTCACAACTGCCCACTGATAAGATCCAATCGATTTTCTCCTTAAGGATAAACTGTGTGTTTTTCCTTTCCAAAAAAATTTGATTTTCTGGCATTGAGATGTTCTTTTACCTTGGATGGCATTCATTCATTCATCAGGCAAACACACTAATTCGCATCTTTTCAAACACACCAACAAGTTAAGATGAAGAAACTGGGGATGATAGATTTTTTTAAAAAATTATGTCTGGTAGCAACATTTTTAAAATCTATGTTGAAATGTTGTTGTCAGTGTTGCTGTCTATTGTACTGTTGAAGGAGGACCAGGTGAAATAGTTTTAAGTTCTTTTTTTTGTTGTTGTTTAAACTGTGTAGGGCTGCATAGTCAATTGTACTTCTAAGACAGAGCAAGAATGCCTTCAGTTTGAAATGAGTTATTGGTCTTTTTTGTTAGGCTTGCATGGTCTTTCCTTTTATTGTGTGGGTTTCAAAAGATATGCATGTCAGTTGAAGTAGAAGCTCTAAATTTATGTACTTGTGTGCTTGTCTATGTATATAGTATATAGAGTACCCCCGGGTGTTCTTGCCCTATCAAAGCTGGGCTGGAGGTATTATGGAAACATATGGCATTAATTCATGCACTGGAATATCACTGTTGTCTTTAGGTATGATTAGGAGAGTATAAATATTTTATTCTGAGCAAAACAGCATATTATGTTGATATTATCTATTACACTATTTTCCCTGGAATAACAGCTGCAGGCATAATCCTCTTCTAAACATTTTTTTGGTCCATCTTTGTGATCCTGTAGATATATCTCAATTTATACAGTTACCAATACCACTTATAGTATACAATATTCAGGCTATGTTAAGGAACATTAAGGATATCATTAACCTTTCTAATGAGAATTTAGCCTGGTAAAGTACAGTATACTTCTGAAACCAGCAGCTGCTCCTCCCACATCATTAATGTATCGCATGCATGGTGAAACTACTGCAAGGTGGTGCTATGAATGGATTGGTTGGCAGATTGGCAAAAAACATTCCGAACATTTATACATTGTTCATTTCTTTATACTAAGGCCAGTGCCATAGCACACTACTTCAGACAAATTTCTAGTACCACTGTGCATTATTTGTTCCATATGTTCCATGATAAGACTGAAAATAACATCCATGCTATCACAAACTAATAGAACTTATTTGTAACAGACCTAAAGTGTTGATTTTGTGAGATTTACTCAAAACACTGGTGCTCATTCATGTTTTTTACTCTGGCACATCCCATATTGCAGCAGAACAATGCGATGATGACCTGGACTAACATCTGTTCACCAACTGCCCTCTGTTTGTGTTTATTTGTTCCTGCTCTGTCTCCGCTACCCCATTTAAAAACATGAGCTACAGTGTATGAGAAAAATCTCTGTTAACTTATGAAGTTGAAGTTTGAAGTTGAAGTTTCCAAGTATTCAACAATATTTTTCAATGTTTACAGCTACTTTATATTTATGTGATTTCTGCAATAACTCTCTCGTTTTCAAAGATAAGGCTCAACGTGGCAATGTTTCCGTTTTGCCTTTCACAGCCTTTCCTCTTTTTTTTTCCTTCATGAGCCACGTGAAATCTCTTTCTGACTCTCTTTCTCTTTCTCTATGTCTGTGCTGAACTGAGAAAAGTGTTTTCCTCTGGTGTGCATTCAGACAGACTCTGCGATTTATGGTCTTTTTCCATTGTTAGAAACACAGAGGGTGGCCCAGGGTGCTGCAGGCTAGCATTGTCTCAAATGAAAAAAAACACTGTATAATCAACTTGTTAGTAATTACTGTTACAATGTAGTCTAACGCTACAATACAGTCTAATGCTACAATATTGAGTAGCATTAGACTATTATATCAAGACTAAACCCCTTAGTGAGTAATCATTCTCTTTATTGGACTAGAATGATTTATTTTTTTTAAATTTGTCTTCATCACAGATTCTTGATATAACAACACCTTAATAACACATAAAATGTTTCATCAAGCAGGGGTCAACAGTTCTTTCAGCATCTGTGGTAACAGCTACCACCTCCCTAGCCACTGATGTGGACTGAGTCAGAAAGCCAAGTACGTCTGCAATCCAGAACAATCTGTAACTTTATGATTCTGGCAGACTTTATCATATGCGTGTCGTTCTCACCCTATCTCAAAGGAGCAGTTGAAATGGGGAGGTGCAAGCATGAAAGCGAAAACTCTTTTCCCCCTGATGGATGGTTGGGGTTCTGTCAGAACACATTTTAGCCTCACTACCACTCTCTCTCTCTCCCCCTCTCTCTCTCTCTCAGGCAATGGGTTTTCAGACCCTCTGTTCTTTTTCTGGCTTATCCCCCAGCCTCTGTGCCCCCTGCCAGAGCCAGAGACTATCCCACTCAAGGGGATGTTATGTCAGCAGCACATACAGTAAGAAGTCAATTGGCCAGTGCTGTTCCAAATCAAACTTCTCCAGATGCACTTTCTGTCAGTATTACATAAGCTTTGCTGTAGCTTCCAATATACACACATTATAGACAGATAATATAAACTAATCATGAGAGAACAACTCTCTAATGGTGATGACTTCCCAAAGTGGCTAATAGATTTTATACATAATTTCTGTTGATTTCCCAAAGAGAGAGAGAAAAAAACAACAGAAAATAGGGACACACAGTGGAATGAAGTCTCTGAGCCATTACAGTCCATTAAATTGCTCAATTTATTTTTGTTCTAGTACATATTTTGATGCTCTTAGATATTCTGAGCTCTGCTGGACTATGTGGCTGTGTGGTGAGTCACCTAATGATTCCAGTGTGGGCTGCAAGGAGAAAAAGCCACTTAGGTCTGTCCAAGTCTACTAGTAAAAGGCAATTTTGATTGGGACTCATTAGAGCTCCTGAGACTTCATGCTGCAGGAATAAGTGCTTGTACAATGCTATGGTCATGCCTCCAGTAGGTTTTAAAAATGTTTTAGTGGTATTGCAAAGATATGATGAAGTTACAAAAGTTGAGAATTGAATGCCTACAGTACAGAGAATTATAAAAACTGGAAGGATGAAAACAGGAGTACCTCGTTCTGAAGGCTGTGCACACAGCGAATGAGTTATTACCTGAGACAGGTGTCTCCTAGATCTTTTCCACAGAACATGACGTGCTGTCGTTTCACGCTCCACAACCCACAGGGAGAGGAAAGCAAGGAGGAATAATTACTCACTGAAATGAGTATCATGTTTTGGTGAACATGATCTAAACAAAGTAAGTGGGGAAATGTCATTTGGTGAGGAAAAATCAACTGCAATAAATTAAGAAGAAATTAGCACAGAGACAATATGAGCTTTTAGATTTGCAATATGTAATGTATAGTTTCAAAAATTGAAGCTCAAAATTGAAACTAAATTGATATCTCAGAATGGCACTGACATTGCCTCGAATATAGAATTACTTTTGGTAAATGTAGTTAACCAAACAGTTGCTTAAGATTGCTGAATTATTATTTTGATCCATAAAAACGTATCACCTTGTTTATCTCCCTCTCAGTATTATATTTTCTTTGCAGAGGCAAGTTAAATTCTAAACCTGAAATTAGTTTGCTGTATGAGTCACCATCCTTTCCTTAACAGCAGTTAATCATGGTAACGCTACATCACCTGTTATTACAGGCACTGATGCTGGCACAGATGCACCATCTCTCCGGACCCTTATTGGTTGTATCTGGGCATTGTTCGGGACCTGATTGGCTGGGTGTGTGTGTGTCCGACAGATGCGCGTGGGAAGAACTCTGACACCCCCAAGCCACAGAGAATTACTGCCCAGGAAAGATAAACTGTCGACAAGACAGGCACCTTCCCACACACTTAAACTTTCGCCTTGCAGACAAAGAGGGGCCATTTTATATGTCAGAATGATTGTCAAGCAGAGATTAATGGGGGCTAGTGGGTGACAGTGACTTTGTAATATTCTGCTGAATTAAATTGGAGAGAGTTTAATTCAGTTCCGTTTTACAGCTATTGTGTGGTAGTTCCCATCTGGAAGATTAAATGATAAATCCAAAAAAGAGTATCCATACCTTTAAAATTATTTAGATTGTGCCTGTGCCTGTCTTGTGTCTATTGACAAATGTCCACAGTTGTGTGGTCTACAGTAGATATATTTATGTGGTCTTAATGATTCAAAAACCAAGTAACTGGGACAAAAACTTTGGTTGTAATGGACATGAGTGTTTTTGCACATCGATATGCGATATGAACAGTTTGACAGCCTCAGTACCCAAAGAGGCAGAGTAATTCTGGATTAGAAAACAAATCTAGTGTAGACAGCAAGTAAGAGAATACAGTGCACCCATGGGTTTACGGGATTATTTCCAGCCTATATAGTGACATAGCAATAATATAGAATTTGGAACTTTGTGTTATTTTTTGAAATAACTTTATATTTGTTCAGTAGTGCAGTTCCTACTGTCACAGTGGGATTCATAATGATAACTGCATTGTGTAGAAAGCCAGCAAGAGAGCAGACTACTTTTTGACAGTTTGTGTAACAATTATTTAAAAGTTTGAGCTTTGTGTTTCGTATTGTTTAGATCAGTTTATTCCCATAATTGTATGGTCTCTGTAGCACATTCTTCAAAGTGCACTTCCCATGTTCTTCTTTTCCTTGAACCTGTTCCCAAGTGTCCCCTGAGACCTATTGATAATGAGGATAGACAGGGGACTTGCCTGTTGTTAATGACTGATGGATAGCCCTTGAAAAGGACACCACATTTACATGATGAACGAGTCAGGAGAATGATTGAATGTGACATACAAGGCCCCTTGTTGCTAAATGCAATGGACGCAACATTTATAATAACTTGTCAGCAGCCTTCATTTGCATCATGTGATTCCTCCTGTTTTTCATATTGCTCACTACGGCCTGCAGAATGATGAGAAATAGTGTAGCCGAACTGCCTGTGAAGGGCCTCTGAACACTGAACAAGGTAACGCTCAGACTGAGTGATTGATGAGGAAGCTAGTATATCATCTTGAAATTTTGTAACATGGTTGTACTGCAAATAGACTTCAGGGAAACATGATACTGCCTGCTTGCTTACCATGTGTACATGTATGCATCTCAAAGGAAATGTATGGTGTCTCATTATGACATTCATTAAAACAGAATCACTTGGGAGCACATTGGTAGTAGTGCAAAACCACGATATCCGTTTAACACTCATGTATCGTGGTGTTCACAGAGCGATTTGAATGAGTATGATTTTCAACAGTGATAAACAGCATGTGGTGTGTTGTGTTTCCCTATCAGACCGTGGCTACTGTGACTGTGGGATGTGCGAGTGTGATGAAGGCTGGTTCGGAGATGCCTGCCAGTTCCAGGAGGAGTGTAACCTACCCAACAAGAAAAGCAAAGAGCTCTGCAAAAACCCGCAGGGGGTGGTCTGCTCCAACAGAGGTACTGCAACTACACACACACACACACACACACACACACACACACACACACACACAAACACACACACAATGAGTCTGAGTTGCACAAAAAACACTTGAGCGTTAAGATAAACCTACATCAAAAAAACAACCTGCATCCATGTCTGCATTGCATTTTTACAAACACATATGTACAAAATATACAGTACATATAACAGTCATATAACATTCATATTTTGATACCTTTTTCTGAAGCTTTTATTTTGTCATAGTTAATGGTTGTACAGTATTCACAATAAATCATGTCTTAATGCTTAAGTAACCGTAATAATCCATTAATAAAGAAATTCTAGATTAACAGGTTTTTCTCTTCAGTTCTTCAATTTTCCCATTTAAAACTGAAGACTTGATGAATCATTGTATATAACTACATTATAAAATCATAAACTTCCTTACTCATTTTCTGATAAACCATCAAGTCAAGTTTGAATGTTCAAATGTTTGGAGTTTGTCCTCCTTAATGGCTTATTACTGGCATATAAGTCATTAAAAAAAATCAATTAATTAAAATTGATAAACCCAGTAGTTACAATTTATAAACCCCTGATGAAGCATGCCCCCTTGGAAAGTAAGAAATATTAACTTCAGTTAGGGCAGATATTTAACTAACAGACCAGAGTTTTTTTGATGCTCACAGTCCCAGTTTATGGCTGTGGACACATGATTAAGCACTGGCACACCGGAGATGCACACTGTGAGGTGACGTCTGGACTGAGGTTGTTTTCCACACACTGACAGCCCATCACCCACCTGGGCTTAACCTCACCACTGGCCCATGATGCCTCATGCTAAATGATGGATAAATGTATATTTGTGTGTGTGTGTGTGTGTGTGTGTGTGTGTGTGTGTGTGTCTGAAAGCATGTACTGTACAGTATGTGGCCTGTTGAGTGTAAATGAATGCAAATTTATTCACAGCATGTAGTTGTCTAGCCTTCTGTCCCTATAGTGCATCATTCAGAAAGTTCCAGCACACACCTACTCACACACAAAAACACCTCTACAACCTTCACTAGTCAGACACCAATCTGTGGCACATGATGCACAGACAGTGCCTCCAGTGCACATCTGCAAACCAGCTGGGTTCTTTCACCTAAAGTGCATTGCATCAAAACATACACACATGCACAAACAACAACATACTATGTACACAGACACACAAACATAATGTATATGTAAATAAACTTAAACTGTGACTAAAGCTGTTATCTTTAATAGGCACTTGCCACTGTGGCAGCTGCATGTGTGACAATAAGGACAACAGGGGCCTGGTGACGGGACGTTTTTGTGAGTGTGACGACAGCGAGTGTCTTGATGAGGACACCGGAGAGGTGTGTGGAGGTATGCCTTCCAGACCCTGTCTCAGCCCCTCACTCTTCCCCCAAAACAGAACACACATCATAGTTTAATATGGGTTATTCAAAGACTGTTCATCCTTTTCACTCTCTCTTGACCTATTCCTTGTGCCATGTGTTAGCTGCTGTATGGTACCAACTGGAGTAATCATCTGTTTGAATGACTATATTAAGGGAATACTGTCAGAATTTGTTCATTTGCTGTCTTACTGAGAGTTAGAGAACACCATTGACCTTTGCTGAAACTCTCCTCTGAACTTGTCCAGTCATTACACAGCACTGAGTTAGCATGATATAGTGCAAGTAGCTGTCAATTATATCTTGCAGAGTTCTTATTTTCGAACAAGTTAGCTGGAGGCATTAAGAAGTCAGCCAGAGAAGGAGTTTCACTAACTTCTATTGATAAGCTAGCTTGCTACAGCTGATAAAATCTGTTAATTTCAGCTGCTGAAATTTGAGGCTTGTTTTAGTCAAATTAATTCTCAAATAAAGCAACCTTTTTTTTCAAAAATTATCACAAATGTAGAGTTTCTACATACAGTTTCTGCATACAGAGGTGAAACAGCAAGGAGCTTAGCAAACAGTCAATTCATCAGCAGCTGGCTGGACCACCTATAACACTCAATGAAAACCGGTTGCACCATACAATCTAGTTCTTATGCAAAGATTAGTTGTTACTTAAACAGTTACACCTACTAACTGGTCAGGTGTAACTGTTGTGTAAGCTAGCTGAAAGAACCAACTACAAACTAACGTTAGCTAGCTAGTATACAACCTCATTGGATTTTAGAGTACAAGAGGTAATATCGAATATAGTCAACATATCTGACATGACACTTTACATTAAATTTCACTGAAAAGAAAAAACAAAAACAAACATAATATACCTCAAATTACAACAATGATGGCGGTTAGGCTAGCATAATCATATAGGCTAATCCCCTCTCACTGTAAACTGCATGAAAGCTAGCCTACTATTTATAAACACACATATTTATCCAGGTATGATACGTACATTCACAAAGGATTGGCGGTTAAGTTTATTATATCTTTTTTGCCCCTAAAACTTATTTTTGGAGGTTATATTACAGCTTGTTACAGGTTGGTGCTAGATTGGATATGCTGGAGGGGCAATTTGTGAAACTCTTGAGAGATTTGTACACTAACCTAAACCTCCTAACCCTAAGGTTCAGAGGCAAGTGTTCATCTCTCTGGCCCATCAAATCTAGCATTTACCCTTGTGACACTACAGTGATTTCCTGTTTGCATAGTTGGTTGCTTCTTATTGGATGGCACTACAGGTGTTTCCTAGTAACCAACTTACTAAAGTGTTTACTAGATGAGACATTTCGTATGTTTTAATTGTGCAACCTGATTTAGTAAATCACTAGTTTGAGAGTTAACTTAGTAATTAACTTAAGAAGAACTTTACTCACAAACTTCATGATGGATTTCCTATTAGCAGGTGCGACATCCTAGCCAGCTCTGTTACGTGTTGCCTAGCTTAGCACAAAGACTGTAGCGGGAAAAAAAAGTTTCAAGTGACCTAGCCACTGACTGGACGTGACCGGACTTTTTTTCAGTTATGAAAATGGTGAAGCCAGAAATTTAACAGGACAAGACGGGATCCTGAGATACTACCACTGCAGCTGGATACCCAGCTCTTGTTCAAGAATTAGCTCTGATGCATAAGCTAATGTCTTTGTAAGCCACAGTGTGTCATTTTGTAGTTTTGCATGTGTTAAATACATACATAGTTTGGGCAACTGTGTAGTACCTAGTGGTGTCAAGCTGGTTGTTTTCTCTGCTTCCATGCTCTGTTCTTGGCTAAACACACTCCTACCTCTATATTGGAGGTACAAAAATGAAATTCATATCTTCTAATCTAACTGGTAAGACAGCAAATAATCAAATTTCCTGAACAGTGTCAGTTTGTTGTTGGTTCAAGTCCCCCATGTGTCCATTAAGGTTAATTGGACGATAATTGTAGGTCGACCTGTCATGCCATTTGATGATGTTACTCATCCCTGCACACCCCACAGGTTTTTTCCAATGTCTGCTTATCAATGTTAATTAGCCATTTATCATTTTATTTTGAAAAACAAGATATGGAGTTTAGGCCTTTGTGGGAAATACATCGGTTGTCTTCATTTGTTTTGCAATTCTCAAATAATGACAATTAAATAAAGTTAAAATGTTTTTTTTAATTTACATAATATGGAATTTTGATTTAAGAAAATATGAGTTTGAAAAATATTTTTTCTGATAAGGGTTAACAAATATATAACAATGTCAACATTTGCATCAAATATACACTAATCTCTTAGAGTACTAAAACCTGGACATTTAAATGGCTAAGAGGATGAGTAGAAATCTGTTTGACTGTCAATCACTGACCGAGGTGAACTCATCAGTTGTTGCATGTTCATTCTGATCTGCTTCCAGGCCATGGCCAGTGTTACTGTGGAAACTGTTACTGTGCTGCTGGTTGGCATGGAGACAAATGTGAATTCCAGTGTGACATCAGCCCATGGGAAAGCAAGCGGAGATGCACATCTCCAGATGGCAAAATCTGCAGCAACAGAGGTCTGTTTACCCGCTTCAAAGCCAGTAGACAGTGTACAGCCTTGATGACTGTGTGGGATTACATTTTTTAATTATTATGTTTTGATAATTCATTAACTAATTTGATCAGAATTTACATATGATACTAACATTACATATTAATGAAATATCAAATAATATAATATATACAAAAATAAATAAATACAGAGAATATCAAATTTTAAAATAATAAGTAATAAAAAGTATGACCAGGCATTATGTTATTTTTATGTCAGGAAAGGAAAGGAAGTGTTTTTGGTAGTGACCACACATTATATATAATAATATATAGCCCATGAAAATATGTGATTAAGGATCCTTTATTAACTCATTTTTTAGCTGTAACTGTAGTACTCTCTTTTTCTCATTTCTAGGTTTGTCCTTTCAAATTTCAAATCCCAGTAGAATCCAATATATTGGCTGCATTCGAAATCACTCCCTCATTCAATCATTCACTACTCCCTAGACACTCAATAGTTTATACAACAGTGAGCAGTAAATTGAGAATTCGGACACGTACTAACCATCCTCATTTTGCGTCATCACTGTCAGCTATAGAGTCTCCCAATGGTAATTTTCACATTCATAAAATGTGATGCATTGCATTGTGGCAGAAATGGATCCTACTTTTTCATTCCATTGAGGAATTTTTGAGGGCACTATACTATATAGTGAATACATTTACATACAGAATTCTGACACTCACATAAAATGGCAGACAGCAAATATAACGCTCTATATAGTAAATATGGAGTGATTTCTCACAACCATTGACAATTTCATGGCAATTGCGTTGCTAGGATACAGAAAACAGACATTCTATAATGGAAATGTATTTCCTGTCTGTTATCTTGGATAATAAGATGAGGAAAAAACACTGTCCCTGAAGAACTGAAACAAAGGAAGATGGTACACAAATGAATAGAATGGATACTTAATCTGGATTTAAATTTTGTTTTGTTTTGTCATAGCCTCAGACATTGTGCTACATACTAGAAATCACTTTACTTATTTATTGTGTCTTTGTTGTGGTTGTTCCTCTCTTTCTCCTGAAAAGATGCTCATGGAGATCTGTTATCTTGTCTCCAGATGTTATGTTTTTTTCAAATACTTGTGTGATCCAATTGAAATATCTCACTCTTATAATGCTAGTTATATAAGTAAGTAGTAGTAGCAGAAATAATCAGTGTGCTAGCAGTGGATGTAGTCATCATAGACAAAACCCAATAAGACTGAAAAGAGTTGACATGCTGTATGTGGTCTCTTAGTAAGTGTGAAATATTAGTTCAGTGTGTCTTCTCTTTTCTAACCATCATAGAAGAAAAAGAGTCATCTTTGGCATCCACCTTTGAAACTGAGAATAATACATTAAAAAATACATAAAAAGAGAACGAAGAGAATAGACTTGTTTTAAAAAATCCTCATGTGAATTCCACTGAAAGCCATCAGAGCTCGGTAGACAGGCAGTCGGAGAAAAAGCTTCACTAACCTTGCTCAAGTGATCCTGTGGGATTTCAGTAAAGCTCTCTGAAATTAATTACAGTGGACTGGCTGAGGGCTGGCTAAGTGGTAGGGCTAAATGGTAGGTTACACGGACAGTGCCCCACCGCAGCCGAGCTGCAATTTATGGTTAAGTGCACAGCGGACCCAGCATGAACAACCATCGACTGTGTTCATGGTTTAGTGGCCCATTGTGCTCTTCTTTAGTATAGAAAAGGGCAGACAAAGGCCTGACAATCCCAAGAGTTAATAGAGAAAAGAACAAAAGAAATATGACTGCAACTAAAAAGAAGCCTGTGTCATTTTCTAAATATTTGTTGTTACTAGTGTTGCTAAAATTGACCTGAACACATTAGTTTGCTTTGTTTGGAGTTTTTTTCTTGTTATATTGGCTTGACAGAATTTTCCGATTCAGTCAAAGGTAGCTGTTATAATTCTTTAATGATTCCTTTATTGATCCCATTTTGATACATTGTTGGATGGTGGAAAATGAATCCATATGTTTTCATTTAGTTTTCTTACAGTCTCTGTACAGCATGTACAGAAGATCTCAAAGATTCGAATCACTGTAACAACAAATGTGCTATATTTGACAGTAAATCACTAGTGCTCTGGAACTGCTGCATGACCCTGAACATTATTTACATCAATTAAATGAAAGAATAATAATAAATAATAAATAATAGCTATTCCCATTCAAGGCAAAAACATCATGATAAATCTGCCCATGTGGCTCTAGTGTTAACAGTATAGTAAAAAACAATTTGCACTAGATAAAATGCAGCACACCTGTACTGTAAACAGTCCAAAACATCACTTTCCTACATGCACTGCCGGCAAATATTAAAGCACATTGGCAGTATTGTGACCAATTTTATATGTACTATAAATACTATATTTCTCCCTTGCATCTATTTTTGATAATATGAGTCTACATACTCATACATATTTTTTTATCATCCTGCCCCATTTAAGAACTTAACTATTCCTCAGAAGTCAGACAATCTGGCACTGATTATAATAGGAACAATTCTCAATTCCCATCATCCCTATATGACATGCAACCATTTCGCTCTGAATTAATCCTCCTTTAAAGCAATATGGAGATAATTCCCGTTGATTATAGGGGATGGATCAAGGAGGATGATTATGTAGAAGATGGCTGATTTGATTTCATCATCCTGTATAGATGCAGAGATGTGAAGTGTTTTGTATGAGACTGTGAAATGTCTTCTCTCTCTCTCTCCTGTATTTTGCTCAACAGTAACCTTTATCTCCCGCTCACAATCTGAAATGAATGAATGAACAATTTGACTGACTCAGTAGATAACATTTCATTTCAGCAAACTGTCAAACGCCTCAGCCTGTGAAGTTCACCTAGCCTCCTCAGATGAGCTAATAATACACTAACTGGTGTGCTGTCAAAATGATAACAGCCACATAACGCTTGAGGCTCAATACATGCATCCATATAGGATTTCTCTATCAAAACAATTTGACTCCGCAATAATATGGCTGCATGAAGCACACAGAGGAAACATTCCTCTTTTGTACAGAGAGCGAGGGTGCTCCTCCTGATTTTATAGAACGTTTATGTAACATTTTTTAGCAGTAACGAGTACAGGTGCTGTAATATGCTCTGGTGAAGCTGGGCTGTGACATTTGTGGCAGACATAAAACTGCATGGCTCTATAAATCCAGGGCTCCAGGGTTATGAGATGGTGAGGGAGACCGAACCTTAGGGCCAGGGGCCAGACACACGCTTGCCACAGCCCACAGGCTTGCCAGCTGGCCTAGCTCCCCTGGGGTTCCCCATGCTCTGTCACTGCTGATAAGAAAAAATGGGATTTCCACTGGCTGCTGCTCAGCTGACACCCTGGCTAAGATGTAAAACAAATGAGAAGGAAGGAGACAGACACACTAACAGATACATAGATGAAGAAAGAAAAATTGAGAAGGAAAAAGAGTATTTATCCTGTTGGCTGCAGCTTCTGTGGAAATAGAAGAGAATATGCTTTATCCGCTTTTGTTTGATGTTCATTGTTGATGTTTTGCTGAAAATAATCTTACAAACAACGTGAATTTATGATATATATGTTTTTGTGGGCCTGTCTGTGTGGGTTTCAGGGACCTGTGTGTGTGGGGAGTGTAACTGTTATGATGTAGATCCCTCTGGCGACTGGGGAGATATTCATGGAGACACCTGTGAGTGCGATGAGAGGAACTGCCATGCGACCTACGACCGATATACAGACGACTTCTGCTCAGGTCAGCATGATTTTTTTAGATTTAAGAAATACAGTCACAAATATGATACATGTACTGCAATCCCAAGGCCTATATACAAGCAGAACTGACCAGTGTCTGTCTTTTTGGGTAGCCTATATGATTCTGTGAGTTGCTACTGTATGTTTTGTTTTATGTGTTTTTAATTGTTTTCTTGTATGTTGTTTAAAACACTGTATTGCTGCTGTTTTGGCCAGGGCTTCCTTGAAAAGGGGTTTTGTAATCTCAGCAGGATTCACCTGGTTAAACAAAGGTTTAATAAAAAAATAATAATAATAATGTAGTGACCATCTTCACCTTTGAGTAACTACAGTTCTCAACAACACTTCCCCAACTGCTCTTAATACTCTGCTGCAACTTTGCAGCTGTAAAAGTGAACTTTCCATATAACTAATTAATATATTAATTATTAAAATATATTATATATTAATATATAATTAGATATATATATATATAAGAATTAATGAACAAAATATGATGGATACTACCACTGTGCCTATTATTCATTAAACTAATCATTTCTGCACCAGAAAAGTTATCTCTACATCCTAGCTTATGCACACACCGTTAACAGTTCTTTGGTGCATAGCTTCATGTATAGTTTATTGTTTGTGAGAATACAGACACAAAGCACATTTTAATGTTTTAAATCACATCTGTCTCAATCAGTTTCTCACTCTCTCTGTCCTTCAGGCTAGACCAGTTTAATCAATGCTGGTCATCCAATAGCTTAGAAAGGACAATAAGTTCCTCAGTTCATCTTCTCACTTCTAGTATGTCCTGTTCCTTGTTTATTTTACTACCTCCTTTGCTCTTCTGTCTCTCACACCAGCTCCCCTCCTTTGCACTCTATCACCTCTCCAGCCCTCCACCCTGCTCAGTGTGCCCACTCCACTAAATGCTGTATTTTTTTTTTCTCTCCCTCTCAGTTTGTTTATTTGACTTTTACCTGTACACAGCCTACACTTCGATTCACCTCTCTGCTTCTTCCGCCTCTTCCTCTCTCCTCTTGGCAGGTCATGGCCAGTGTAATTGTGGCAGGTGTGACTGCAAGGAGGGATGGGCTGGAAAGAAGTGTGAGCATCCTCTGTCCTGCTCCTTGTCTCTGGAGAGCAGTCTGAAGAAGTGTCGGGGAACATCCAATTTGCCCTGCTTCGGACGAGGTATACCTGGTCTTCCCATCTGCTCCTGTTGCCATGGTTACTGCAGTAGGCCTGCACTCTGTTCTCACCTCTTGGTGTAAAATAGGCCATTTGCAGTGTTTCACATCTCTTAATCCATTCTTAAGAGGGTCATTAAGACACTAGGGTGCCCAGCAATCAAAAGTGATAGCATCTTTAAGCATCTTTAAATAAGAACCACATCAACCCCTGAGTGCTCTTATTGTGTTGTACATAACATGTACATGAATGTATAGGTGTGTTTGCATTACTGTTCCTGTTCGTTTTTTGTATGTTTTGTTGTCTGCGTTGTGCACTTGTGCTCATACTGTACACATGTATACGTGCATGTGAGATTAAGGGGCACTGTTTGGCTGCAACAATGTGAGCTAAGGCTAGAACAGCTATCTCGGTTGAACCAGCTGTGGGTCGATGTGTCAAGATTTATTACAGTGCACTATATGCTTCATTAGAGGCCCTTCTGGACAAAGGATGCCTGTTTTCTTGGATCCTCAAAATGTTAGGCCTAGTACTAATATCAGATTCAGATACTGAAGCAACACTGGAAATGCTAACAAAACAAAGGTCCAGCTTGTGCTTGTCCCTGTCATGGACCCTTGGGTCTGCTGATTGATGACAGTAAGGTAAAAGAGGGACAGTGTAAATTTAGGGCTACAAAAACCAATAAAGTAAGAGTAAGAGGCTGTTTTTGAGTTACTCTGCTTGATCTACATGTTACAATGTTACAATGTTAAAGTTTTATTTGGCAGATGCTTTTATCCAAAGCGACATACATGTTAGAGTTAATACAACACAAGCAAGGAACTAGTCAGGAGAGAACAACACGAGTAAGTGCAATTAAGCTAAGTTCAAGTCTGATAAGACATAGGTGCCAACAGGCAGTGCACAGAGGCAATGCATCTACATGCATTATCAATCTGTTGTGTGTGCATAGTGGAAGTTGTGTATTACTATTTACAGTCGAAACATTTTTACATTGAAATTTTGGTTTTAATTCTTACTTCTTTTTCTATAAAACTAAATATTCATGACAAAATAAGCAACAATCAAAGTTAAAGGTTGGGGGAGAAAAAAACATCTTCGGTATTATTTACTGAGGAAGTTAACCGTCAAAAACTCAACTAATGTGCTTCATCAGGACTGTGTGTGTGTGGTTTGATCAGATTTGATTGACTGTGCTGGAAACAAGTAAACAACCCCAAAACTGTTATCATATTCTCATTCAAACATTACTGAACTCTGATTGGTGTGCAGACATACGCAACATCGCCTTCTTCTAAATGAGTTCTGCCGACTTCAAACTAAAGGCAGAGCTCAGACAAAAAAAAGCACAAACAGAAATCTCTCAATTGAAATAACCAAAGCTATTTTAACTTTGGCAGAAAATTGTGTCTTCACATAGGAGCTTATCGCTCATAGCAGGAAGCTGATTGAGAAATTAGGTCTTAAATGCCTTTAAATTTTATTCAAACCTTGTAAAAACAAAACCAGAAGCACCACAAAAAAATGGTAAATGACGAAACATGAAATATTAACAACATTGTTTCCATTATTTCTGTTTATTAAAGACAAAAAACACTTAAGGTCCTGCGCAGGAGTGAAACACCCACAAAATTAACATTATTAGTAAAGTGAGGCCAAAACATACAGTCAGAACATTAACTGCCCAACTGCTACATTAATTGATGCACAAACCATTAATTAAGATTACAGAGAAATACAAAAGTACACATCCTAAAGCTTTTCAGCCAACAAAGGGAGAAACAAATTACTCCCCTTTTGCAAAGCTGTGTTGATTAATTGTTCCAGGCAGTGGACGAAAATGCCACTGGCCACGTGTACAATATATTGTATTGAACTGATTTAGCACAAAACTAATTGGGTAAGGTGAAATCACAGTAATACAGACATATGGCATGCGTATCTGGCCTCAATGGAAGTTGGGGAAATTGCACTCCAAAAAAGAAGCAGATGAAAGAACGTAAGTTTAAGAGGGGACATCAAGCCCCAAGTTGTTTGTTGTCTTTGGAGGACAGAATACTGTGTAAAGCCAATACCAAGAATATAACACATATTCACTGAGTTATTGTTCATGTTGAGTTATGACCTGTTTTAAAGATCATAAGAAGATGGAGAACATTCCGTGGATATATCTAGCATCTGTTGCCCAGGATAGGTCACATGTGACTTTGTTGATATAGATGTTCGACCTTCATGTGGATAGGGAATACAGGTGCAAAGCATCTAAGACGGCATTAAATAAAGTTAAATAAATTAAATAAAATTAGACATTAAAGATCAAATCAAGCATAGTTGTTACTCAGAAACCAATTTATTTGATGGTTTAGGAAGAATTTAATGTTTCCAGAAACTGCCATTTTACAGACTGAAAATCAGGTGTTGTAAGGGTTCATAAACCAAGCCAAAATTATGGCTTTACTGGATAGATATTGTACTGTGCCCACAGAGTTAACAATGCACATTGGTCACTGAACAATGCAAGTTGTCACTGACTGACAACTTGCATTGTTCCAAAGTATGCTGTGGTCATTTTTTAATATGATAAATTGTGCAGTAGCTCTGCAGTGCACACTTAGAAGTCTCTTCTTCCTGTATTTCACACTGATACAGTAGCCTTCATCAATCAGCTTTACAGTGCTGTACGGAGTAGTTTTATAGGCTAATACCAAGCAGCATCCCTGTACTTAAGGATGGGAGGACAATTAGAAAAAGTATAGTAAAGTCTGCTGTATTCTGTTGGTCTCACAGTGAGTCAACTTAATAATGTGGTCGGCGGTGGGCGCTACAAGAAGGAACATAACCTGCTTGGTCTCAGGGCTCTGCGGATTTATCAGGAGTTAATGTTAAGCATTGATTTTCTGTTTCATTTGACTGTGGGGGAAGTCACTGGGGACTCCATAGCCTTTCAGCTGCTGCAGTGCTCCAAATGAAAAGAGAGGATATGTGGATTGCAGCCTATTGTATGTTATTACAGTATAGTGGCCATATGTCCCTTATAACCATGGCTGGGGAAGTTGCCTATTAGATCAGGAACCTGAAACCACATGGGGCAGGGCTGCTACCATGGAGACAACTACGTCAATATCAACAACACAGTGGGTCAGCAATGGAACAATGACAGCAATATGTTAAATGAAGCTCACATAACCATTATATATGAATTCTTTGCCTTGACTAAGTGCACTCTGCAAATAGAACCAATTTGTTGTCCTTTGAATACATCAACAATGTATTACATATTATGTCTGCTCCAGAGCAGACTTTGCTTTTGACGGCCTCAAACCAATTCCATAACAACAGGGTTGAGCAGGCATGGCGCTCCCCCTCACATAATGAAACAGCAAAGATTAACTTCTGCTGGGGGAGTTAATTAGCTTTAATACCTCCAGCAGTACCTTTAAATTATCTCCAATTGCTGCAACAAAATGGAACTTTAAATTACCCTGTGCTAAAGAACAACCATAGATTCTTTCTTTTAAAAATAGGATTTTTTTTCCAGCCATCCCAGTCCATTAATTGTTAAAAATGTACATTTACACCACTTGGCAAATTGTTGAATAAATATTTTACTGTGCATACAACTAAATTAAGAGATCCTGATTAGGATTCTCCATGTGAAGCACTACGCCAGAGTATCAGAATTTCAGATGTCTGCTGAGGCCAGTAATTTATGTCCATAACATGTTGAAAGCAGTCTCATCATGTCATAAATTCACACTGTCTGCTTCTCATGCTCCTCCTAATTAGCCATTACTGTCTGAACGTACAGTACTATTCCCACATTCTGCTCAGATAGACAGAGGGAAACTGTCAGGGTCATAATAAAGGGCAACTGTGACCGTGACTGTGACTGTGTATGCATGTGTAGTTGAGTGTTTATGATGGTGCGTGCCTGTGTGTGTGTGTGTGTGTGTGTGCATTTGTGTTTTTATTACTTAAGTCCCTTTTCACAAGGATGCCTTTTTTGTTTAGTGTTTGGAAGGAGATCATAATGGTTGGAAACAAATGATTGTGACAGAGTTCATTGAAATTGCACCGGCTTCGATGGATGGCAAGATGTGAAATGAAAAAGCAAAGACAGCAGAAGTCTGTGAGAAACACAATGAAGGGAGACAGGAAGCAGGGTGGGAGAGTAAGAGAGAGAGAGAGAAGGAGAGAGAGAGAGAGAAACTGAAGGAGACAGACGTAGAAAATCACTTAGGCATGGATGAATGCGGCTGGTACAGATGGCAGCTTGAGCGGAAAAGCCTTGAAATTTGAAACAGCAGCTTCAGAGCTTTTCTTCCTCAGAGGTGGAGGCACGAAGCTTGTGGAGAGCACATTCTTTTTACTGGGGTATTTCCTTAAGGAAACACCTGCTTTCATCATCTTTTTTGCTGATTCTTGGGATTCCTTTCTCTGCCTTCTGAAGTGTGGCCTGTTCTAGACATTAACTGTGTGTGATTGTTAATATTTTATAGCACATACCTTTTGCATTACTATACTCCACTACCTATCATTTATGAGGCAGTCCAGTGATTTATTGTTGTACTACCATAAACTTGAAAGAGAGAAACAGATTAAAAAAAGGTCACTTTTACTCCCACATGTGGGTTAAAGGCCCAGAGGAATGGCAGTTAGAGAGTCTTTAGCTTCCAGTGTGACATATTTTCCTGAGATCCTCGAGATTTGATTGGATTTCTCAAAAGTGGGCTAGGCTTAGCAAGTATGTACAGTAAGTATTCTCAACTGTAGAGAAATACACAGCTGTGGGACAGTTTGCTTCCTCCCACACCTGCCTATTTTAGCCAACTAATATCCAAACACACATCACTTACTATGATACTGCTTTGCTAGCTACTATGACCCACAACGTAATGGTTAAGTGTGGGCAGGCATGATTGCCCCAAATCACATTTGATTGGATACATTCATGTGTATGCCACTGATTGCAGGATGAGTCATCAAAACTATTGTTATGTTTTACAGGAAGAGAAAAGAGAGGGATTTTGATATATAAATACTCCATAAATGTTTTGTTTGACATATATTTGGCATGAAAGATAGCAGAATAATGAACACAGGGACACAGGATTAGAAGTTAGTATTGTAAAAAAAAAAAAAAAAAAAAATCCTACTGGGTCTGGGTCTCCAAAAACACTTGATCCTACACTTCAACTCAATTGCATTGTAGGAAGATAAACCTTATGATTTTGAAAAGCTCCCTCTGGAGCCACAAAAAACATTGAACAGCTGTTTTGGAAGGTTGAGCAGTATTGACTCTGACATATTAACTGATAGTGATGTGCAAAATTGGTGACGTGCCACTTTAAGAAAAACAGTTTGCTGTGGTGCAACCACTGTCTCTGTAGCAATGAATTGTGTGAGCATTGCTCGCCGATGCATCTAAATGGATTGATTACTGCAGCCTACTTATACTGTGCACTTTACTGTATGTGTTTCAAATGACTATCATATACTTAATTCATCTTGATACTGATGTTTGGAGGGGCTTTCATTCACAGCACAGGATGAGACAAATCTCAGAGGGGGAAATCATTACACTGGATTTATTAAATTTGTCGTGATGTTGGAGTCATTGCAGCAGTCACAAAAGTGAAAATAAATCAAGTCAAAAGAGAAAGCAAGCGTTTGGAAATTACAAGGCTGCCAAAGTGCCTATTCATGATGAGTCTCTTGGAGTAGTTTTCCCCTAAACCCCCTTGTGTTTTAAATAGTGCAGTGGATACCAGTGAATATACAGTATGTAGATTTTACACTCTAGCCCAAATGGTTTTCTTTCATTTTTAGTCAAAGGGTTTTACTAGTATCTAGGCAAGATGGCAGAAGTGCAAATGTAACATGGATACGAGAGCAATTTTTTTGTGCATTTTGCCTTTTTGTTTGCTTTGCAGCCAAGGTGGATCACAGCTGTGGTTTTGTTTATGCAGACCAGCCAGTGCAGCTCAATTTTGGTATTAATTTCAGCACGAAAATAGGCAAGCATTTCCACTGGGTCAGAGCACTTCACTGCAAAGATGACAAGTATGACACAGTCTATTTGGGAGAGTCACACACAGAGTCATTTGACCAAAATCACATGAATCTTTTATTTTTGTTGAATTTTGCAACTTGCCCTTTGATTTGCAAGTTCACATTTAAATGCACATCAAAACACTAATTTACAGTACTGTGTCCTTGCAACATGTTACATTAATGGTTGATCTACAACCAGAATGTATGAGGGCGTTTCCTTTAAGTTGATTACTATAAGTCCATATCTGCAGTCTTTAATTTGAATTTGAAGTCCTGCTAAACTTTACACGATTTAAACTGGATGGATACTTGAATTAAAACCTTGGATATAACATCTACCTGTAAAATATTAAGTACACAAACTACTGCACTTTTCAGCATAACCTCCAAGCTGAATCCACACAGGATTCAGGTTTATGCATAGCAAATCATTACAAGTGTAGGAGTGAATAAATGAAACCTTATCAATAAATTCATCTGCCCAGATATCATTCTCATGATAAAAAAAACAGTGTGTGGAATTTTAGTGTTTCTTTTATTTCTTCTTCTTCTTCTTTAATTTTAGAATAGACATAATCTGACCTTGAACATACCTGAGTGCTATATATTAATTTTTAGGGGGCTGCCTTGGAACTCTAGCCATCCCAGAAAAGAGCAGTTTTTTCTTTGATGAAGGTGCCTTGGACTCTCCTTCCTGCCCCTTAAAAAGTTGACTCCTGCTTTTAAAGGTGCAGTGTGTAGAATTTAGTGGCATCTAGCGGAGCGGACTTGGCAGAAATTTAATACAATATTCAATTCAATATTCATAAATATGTTTTAATCAGTGTATAATCCCATGAAAATAAGAATCGTGTTTTCATTACCTTAGAATGAGCTCTACATATCTACAAAGGGAGCAGGTCCCCTTCCACGGAGGCCGCCATGTTGTACTGCCATGTTTCTACAGTAGCCCAGAATGGACGAACCAGACACTGGCTTTAGAGGGGGCCTTTCATGTTTTTCTTAAGTTTCGCAGCCAAGGTAGGTTCTCCTACACGCTTAGAAGGGAAGGGTGAGGGCATTCAGTTGGTTGCAATTTGCAACCTCACCGCTAGATGCCACTAAATCCTCCAGACTGGTCTTTAAAAGGAATATGTGGAGCTGACTTGATTGACCATTATTAAAGCCTACCCTACCATTTGCGGGTTAAGTATTAATCTATTTAACGATGTATTCACCCTGCTCTAGCCCTTTTTTGTGTATTTTGTGCTGCACCATGACTGAGCTTGTGCCTCTGCTCACTAAAATTGCAAAAAAATGTATTTGTCACACCCTCAACTGCCCTGAGTTTGAACATGCATTTGTGCCCATTGACACGAAAATTGAGCCAAAATTGTCTCTGGCAGGTGTCTACTGATTTGACATTGTCATTAAGGTGCTGTTCACCTTAGACAGGATGACAAATTAAACATCAACACACGTACACATTGGTGTAGACGGTTTGACGACCACAGAAATAATCGATTAGGCAGGGGTGTTATGACATCACTGGTTGCTAGGGTAACTGAGTCCCAGAGCAGACGGTGGTATATTATATGTGAAGCAGGAAGAGAGGTTGCTAGACTGTGTGTGTGTGTGTGTGTGTGTGTGTGTGTGTGTGTGTGTGTGTGTGTGTGTGTGTGGCCATAAGAAGTGACAGCGATGTGACATTGGCAACTCATTAGATAACACTGTCAATCGAATGGCTTTCTTGTAAATTCATGTTCTGCACCGTTTATTGCCCTCTAATTCCACTCAGTGAGTCATCAAAAGATAAAGGCAGGCGCATACACATTATAGCTATGTTTTAGGTGTTATTTACTGGCACTAAATACAAAATGTACCCTGTGGGTATACAAACAGGGAAAACACTCAGAGTGAATAATGATGTGCAAAAAGGACATTACTAGCTCAATAAAAACATGAGAAAAGAGAAAGAAAGGCACTCAGAAATCTGTGTTTTAACCATCTGTCTTCACAGAGCAATTATTTTACCATGGTGGGCAGCTTACCTGTTTGTGGCCTTTCTGGGTGTCATTTATATGCAGCATCAGTGAATAGGAACATTAAAAGATGACTAACTGCATGTGTCTTTCTCCTTTATCAGTAAAGCATAGAGTATACAAGACGAATGCACATGTCATGGTAATGCCTCATATTATGCACTGTTGTTCTTAAAGATCCCCTCCAGACATGTATTAAGACATACAGAAATACTCTGCTTCAAACAATAAAGTGTGTTTGATATGGTAAAGTATCACTTCAAATCCATGGCATCTACTCCTCCCTCATTAAAAATTCCAAAATATGCAAATATATTTCCTTTTAGAAGTTTATCTGCTGGACACAAGATGTCTCATACTTCACTGTCAAGTCCATTATCAGTGTTTGTGCACTGGAGGCTTCAAGTTTCCACATCACACTTGTGTAAGTTGAATATTGGACCAGGATTGCGTTACAACTAGGTGTGTGTTACAAATCGTACTCATAGACCCTAACCTCTAAAAATCTGATTTTTGGTGATCACAGAGAAAATTTCCACTTTCAGCAGATGAATGTGAAAACAGCCTTCTAGTGTCAAACTCTGCACATACGTCTTTCTGCACAGTGAAGATCAAACATCCAACTGTAGGAACAAGAAAAATATATATACTTTTGAGTGAAGGAGGACTTTAAGCTCTATTTAAGATAGTAATAAAAATGCTCTCTGCATTCTTAGGATGAACTGGATGACATTTCACCCTTCAGTAACATTGTTACTATTGCATTATTAAAGAAACATTTGGCTCAGTTACTATAAGTAAGTTATTAAGAGCAAAAGGTTACAAAAAGCAGGTTTGAGTATTGACAGTGTAGGCCTTGTTTGCTTTTGAATTTTTCTGAACACAACCTTTCTTTAATCCCTAAGAAGGAGGTGAGTGGTTTTCCAGACTTTCGGACTGGCCTTTTCACCTTTCCCAGTGGGGGTGACAGAATGGAGGCTAGCTAGACCTGAGAGACCATGGCTGACAAGATAACTAAATTAACAACTGGACATGGAAACACTTAAATGACCCTTGGGTCACTGAATCTGTTGAACGCAAGTCAAGAGAACGCCACATTAACATGGTCAGAGACTCACTCTGGGTTCGCTTATCTGTGTTCATTCTTGAGTCACTTGACATTGGTATATTCCCTGTTTTAGCCAAGTCTGAATTAATGTGAATTAAGTTGTCTAATCATTATGTGAGCTAGATAATGTTGATCAGCAAATGTTTTCCTAAAGAATGGTCTAACTTTGATACCTGTACGATAAGCAATGGATGGGTTACTAAAATCCAGAGGTAAAACCATCTATTAGCTGTGGATAGCTAAATCTTACAACACTGAAATATGCATGAAATACTGTATAAATCATGCACTCTAAAGTATATTGTCTCAGGACAATTGTATTAGCATGTTAGTATATTGTGTGTAAAACTACAATTTTTCTTTTAATTTTCATTGCATAATCAACTGAGGGTTGTCTAATTTTGTTAATCTTTTAGCAGTATCAGAAATCATCTTAACAGTTAAAGTAGTCAGGAATGTCATGTTGAATTTAGACTGAAACAAGAGGTATTGATATACACTTGTTTTACATAATCTCTATACAATGTTATGTTTGAAATCACAATTATTTGGACCATAGTGTTTGAAGTATGTGATTTTTGCACGTAAAACTCAAAAGGTAATTCACTAGAATCAGGAAATATGAGCCGCCATTTTAGTCACAAAGGACAAGCTGCCATCTTAGCCACATAACATTTTTCCACTGAGAACAAAAGAAATAATATTCATCAGGGGTTTTGGTGGGAAGAGTCTTGCCCGCGCCCAAAACCTTAGGAACTGATAAAAAGAAGCCTTAGGGGACTTCCCCATTATGCTGGCCCTCACTGAGCAGGCAGACTGGCTTGCTCCTCGCTGGTGACTCAGCACTGCAACAACCCCAGTCCTGCTGAGATGGTCTCATCTCTGCACTGAAACTCTTAAGCAAAGCAGGCATGACCCACGGGTTTCTGTGATTATGAATTGATGTCGAATCAAAATTATCTCTTAGAGAAGTTGATCCTCCCCCTAGCATCCCTCTGTACTTTTATAACTGCAAATCACTTACTTACTAGTATTTCCATCACTATTGTCAACTCAGTGACCCATTCATCCCACCATTTAAATCTCTTTTATTCATTTGCTTGATTATTTTCTTCATTATGTATTCTTTAGACATTTAGCTATTAATAAATCTCTTCATTTTATCAGCAAGAAGTTGTCTGTTTATGTTCTTTGAAGCAGGAGACAGAGGTCAATGTATCGAAAAGAACTCAAATTTCAGATATAAGACAATTAGTTTAATAATATTTGTTCCTCCTAAGGGAGGTGGTGCCTCCATCATAATGATTGAAAGGTTTAATTTCTAAAGGTAGGCTTAATCCAACAACGGAAAAGTGAAATGAGTGGTGTATTAGAAGACATTTCTCCCTCTAAGCCTGCACACTTCCAAGGGTAGTTTAGAATAGGTGATGTTTTTCTAATGAGCTTCACCATTAGCCAGCATGCTCACTCAGTAAGTTCCCCTGTGGCCTTCTTCACTGGCAGCTCGCTGATTGAAGTGGGATAGCAACATCTTGAGGTGTGTGTACATGTGGGTGTGTAGCCCATGTGGTTGTTTATTAGAGTGAGTGATTTACATATAAGATTTCCCTGTGAGCCTGGAGGGAACGTTGTCAGGCAGATTAAGTCTACTTTAAAATCAGCCATCGCACACATCTACTGTATGTATGCAAAAGAGTCTCCCGAATTACAGTTTAACTGAGTAAAAAGTCAGGATGGTGTGACGCACTTCAGTAAAGCCATACTATTTTTACTTAACAGCAATCAAACACTGCTCGGATGTGGAAAAAAAATGTCTCTGTCTTTGTAGGTCAGTGCCAGTGTGGACAGTGTTCTTGCCACCCACCTGGGGATAGTCGGGTTCATGGCAAAAACTGTGAGTGTGACGACCGTCAGTGCGAGGACATCGGTGGAGAGGTCTGTGGAGGTGAGAGCGCACACACACACACACGCAACATATCTTTGTGCCCATTAAGGGAAGTGCAAGTTGCGTAAAGAACAGAGGGAATGAACAGAACATGGAAATAAACAGATGGAAAGTCTATGTTTTAACATTGCTTTTCAAGCTGTATAGAGTAGACAAGTGGGAGGTGTTACTGCAGGCGTAAAGTACTTTCAGAAGTTTTCCTTTCAGAACTGAATATTTTTTGCATAGACAATGGGCCTCATGCAAGAACCACTTGTACGAACAGATTTGTTTTAAGTAGAATGCAAAAGTGATTTAAGACAACTCATTCACCATTTTTTTTGTGCTTAGAATTTTCTCAGGTAAAAATGAAATTCACAGGTGCTCCAGACCTGTGGTACGAGTCATGTGCAGATTGTTTCTCCAAAAGGGGAAAAATAATCCTATATAGATATAAAAGGCTCATTCTAAGCTAACGAAAACACGATCCTTATTTTCAGGAGATTATACACTAATCAAAGCATAGTTATGAACATTATATTACATTTCTACCAAGTCCGTTCCACTAAATTCTACACACTGCACTTTTAGCTTTGTGTCAAACCATTATTCTGTTTGTTTCTGTCAGAGTACAGTGCTGCTCTGATGACATGTTGTTGGCAGCTGTTCTGATGTTTTCTAATTGTTTCGGGTACCACTGCTGAGACTCCCGATGACACATGTTTCTATGTTGACGAACATTGGCATAAGCAAATTTATCAAATTTACATATTTACAATGAGGAAAACACTTTCAGAAATGGCAAATACACCTAGTTCATTACTCCCTTGCAGACACAACATATTTATATCTACTGATCTATACGATTTACACACATTTTGTACAGCATGTGCACACACTCACCCATTTTGAAATTATGCAAGGAGCAGATGCTGAATTTGAAGATCAATACAGTGTGATCCGATCTGCTCTCTTTGATATCCACAGGCACAACCCTCTAAACCCTTGAGCTGAATTTGAGAGAAATTGCTCCAAGCCTTTGAAGCCTCTGTTTGAGGTCTTGGGAAGCGGGTGCTCTTAATTTGAGCCATTTAGGCACAACCACTGTAATGGAGAGATCGCACTAAAACATTAGAGGCCAAATTGAAATTGATATTTCAAGTTGTAGCTGCTGCTGCTGTCAGAGAGAGACAGAGAGAAGAGAGGAATTCAGATGAAAGAAATCTGCAATTACCAGTTGCTCCTAAAGAAAAGCAGAAAATAATATGAGGAAGGTTATATTCTTTTCCAGCAAAACCAATGGTTGTGAGTTAAAAATAGACAAAATGTGTTACTTATTTAGCCATATATGATTCACAATATAAGGGCTTTCATGGGAAACATTCCCTTATTTGATTGAACACTCAAACAAAAAAGCACCTAAGCCTTTTCTGTTTGTCATAGTATTGTTTATCAGAAAAACTATTAGGTTATTACTAAAAATATTTCTCATTAAACAATGAGATATTATACTCCTCAGCCTGTATCTAATTATTAATACATTAGGAGGCAATAAACACCTTCAGGGGAAATGAAAAGGAGATGAGGTGACATAATATGATAATTCAAAGACACACAAAATATATGCTAGGCACCACAACTGGTAGAGAAAGAGAGGGAGAGAGAGAGCAGCAGGTCAGCAGCAGCGGTTCAGAGCAGAGCAGGGGGAGATGGTGTTAATATGGATGCATCCAAACACACACTTAAATGTCTTTTATAAGACGTAGTTTAAACTGGTGGGATTTTACAGTACATGGATGGTCGAGTTCAAATTGTTTAATGAACACACACTACTCAAAACTTCCCCTTGACACAGTGTACAATAATACAATAGTGTGTTCATTAATAGTCCAGTTGCCCAATTTTTGTTTATAAGAATTGGTTTATGTATACACCTGGTCTTCAGGGGTTGGTTGCACCAGTTTATAAGTTCAAGCTTAGCCTAGCTAAAATGTAAGCATTTACTAAGTTACTTAATTAAAACTGGATGCACCCCACAAACTAGTTATTACGTAGAGATTAGTTGTTACTAAATATTTACACCTACTGTCAGGTGTAACCGTTGCATAAGCTAGCTGAATGAACCAACTGACAAAGCTAACGTTAGCTTGCTAATGTATGCCCTGTTTAGAGTAAATGAGGTAATATGGAATATGGTCAACATATCTGACCTGATATTTTACATTACATTCATAGTATACCTTAAATTACAAAACGTCACGCCAGTAACATTAGCCTAAATGGCAAAATAATCACTGGTTAGCTTAGCATAATTGGATATTTACCTCTCACTGTGAATTGCATGACTAATACTAATTCTAAAACACACATATTTCTCCAGGTATGTAGATATAGATAATACAAAGTAATAACTACATTACAAAGGACTGGCAGTTAAGTTTATTCTATTTTTGGTCCTTAACACTGTTATATTTGGAAGTTATGCTACAGTTTATGATGCTACAGTGACTTCCTGTTTACATAGTTGGTTGTTTCACATTACTTAAATATTAACTAGATAAGACATTTCTTAAGTTTTAACGTTGAAACCTGATTTAGTAAATCACTAGTCTGAAACTATTAGGCTAAGTAGTTACTAAGAACTTAAGAAAGACAAACTTAGTGAAGGATTTACTATTAGCTGGAGTAACTCAGTCCTGAGGTGGTGAATTTTTTCGGCAAAACTAACTGTGTGACGTTAGTATAATCAACCTCTGTTAACATGCCTCCTATAAATTGCGTGATCCTCCCTTCAATACAAATGCATATGCAATGAGGAGAGAGTCTCCAGCCCGGTGTGTATTTGATAAATACACCATTTTGGGGCAGAATGTGTCATATTTGCTGTAAAACAGGTGCAGAGGTAAATCTGGTCTACGGTATGTTCTAGATACATAAGCAGGTTTGATGTCTCCTTTTTTTTGCCTTTGCTACACTTACAGCACTGCAAAAGTGATACAACATGACACACGGACAGGTTTCCAGCTCTCAAGGTGTGAACAAACGGAGAGCAGATTTTCCCTTACCTCTCTTATAAAAGAGAAGAGCTTTTCCTCCAGACATGCATCAAGCATGGAAGGCTCTTTGTTAAACTCCTGTCTCACTCTGAAACCATTTTGGACACATGTAAATGCTTCAAACTGTTTTTTTTTCCCAAAGTTGACAGCTATACAGATGTGTGTGTGTGTGCAAATTCTTTGCTCTAAGAGATGCTTTTTAATGTTGATTTGGTAGGCTGTGCTATTCTGTGTCAGTGGTGCATTGCACCATCTGAGGGTAAATGTCTCCTTTAATGGGGGATGCAGTATTTATGTGAATGGATTACTGGGACTCATTGTGTGCTGGACCATCCAGAGACAATTCTTAAGGCTTCTGGGGAGAGAGCCTGTCTGAGCACCAAACACAGTTACACACGCAAACAAACACACACATACATGCTGTCAGGCTGTTTACGTGTGTATACTCAGAGGCCTGTGGAAGTTATTAGGTGTTTTGAGAAGCTGTGAGTGGATCAAACAAAAAGTAGCTTCATGGGTAGGGGATGGGAAGAAATTTCCCAAACAGCCCAAAAGCTCCTGGGTTTTTGGGCCTCAATGCAGACAACAGAGAGGGGAAATGTAAAAAGGCAAATAATAAATGACAAACTTAAATTAAATCCTTCAGTATTAACCATCTATAACCGTCTATACTGATGACTGACCACTATGCCTAGCTGGCACTGACGAGTAAATGGGTGCTGTTGGTGCCGCCCAATTCACAGGCTGGATTCTTTGAAGGATGTGGGTCTAGGCTGACACTGGCCCTCTTCCCCAAATGAGACAGTCCAACCTCCCAGAGGCTCCTAGAGACTATAACTAATGTTGTGTTTTGGCACTGTTCATTTTCTCTTTACATCATTCATTTCCAAGTTTACTACCAGTGGGAAACTCTCACTTGAAAAGTTGGGAAGGATTGCCTGAGTCCTTCCTCAAATAATTGTTCAGTGCACAGGGATTGGAGTTGAGATGCTGAAGGCTGGGATTCACAGCTTGTATCCTTAGAAAGCTCAATTTTCAACATTTAAAATGGGAGAAGCCTTGACAGCCTGTTATGACGTATGTGGTTTAGAAATGCATAATTTTAACTGTAAAAGTCTTGAGCTGGGAGACACTGCAAAAGTCTCAATCTTATCAAGTATGTTTTGTCACTAATTGAGTTCTTAAAGTTGTATTTTCTTGTGAAGTGAAATATCTGCTAGTGTATTGAACACATTTCAACTTGTATTTTCCAAAATAAAATTCAACTTTTCTTAGTCCTTGTGCAACAGTCTTGCTGTTTCTTGTTATAAAATGCAGACGCTAATTTCTAGTAAATTCTTGAAACTGGTTAATTTGTTTTGGGAACTTGAAATGTTCAAGACTTGATAATATGAAGATTTTTGCACCGCAGTAACAGCATATGCATAAAGGGGAGCTTAGATCCTTCCCTCACCCTCACCAGGTTGTCTTCCTCAGATTACTCCCTCAGCTCCATCCTTTCTCTCTAGTAATGAACTCTTAACCTTTGACAGACTCCTCTGCATACAGTAAAGATCTTTGCTGGGTTAAATACCATATTCACCACCACCCCGTCCCTTCGAGGTCCATCTCTAAAAGCTCTAGCACAATGCATGCTCTGTGAAAGGCAGGTGCAGACTAATTGAATAAGGGCTAGGTTCGCGTTCCTCCAAAGCAATTAACTGCTCTCCCAGGCTGGCTGATTGAGGCAGCCATGCATGGTCTGCCATGGCTGCCACTCCACTCCAACTGTGAGACAGACACTAACTAACTTTCATTTATAACCTCCCACTTCCACCACACACATCCCCCACCTCTACCTCTGACTGATAGAAACTCTGACAGCATCACGAAGCAACGTGTGATAGAGATCAAGAGAGAGAGGACAGACAATATTGATGCCTTTTCTATAGCTGGAGAACAATTGATGGCTTTTAAGTTTATATAATTATATATTTATATAGCAAGTACAGGTGGTGTAACATCAACAACAAATTTCCTCATTATTCATTAGTATCAAACTAAAGGGTTTAAAAAGCATTGATGCATCTTGATCATCAACATAAAGCTGCATCTATCTGACAAAAAAATCTGATTAGTTGTTGTTAAGTTATATTTGCAATATTTGGGTCTTGGGCTGAATGTGTAACTTTAAAGGGAACATATGCTTTTTGAGATTTTCTGTTATTTATATACTGTTATGATGTTGGATATCTATGCTAAACATGGTCAAAGTTCCAAAACTTGAGGTTAACTTATGTAGAAATGCTCCCTGCAAGTCAAAAGCCCAGGCTTCAACCTGCTCTTAATGCTTCGTTTGTGATGTTTTTTTCTTCCTTACCAACGAGCTGACATCAGCTTGTCGCGCATGCTTATAAACGGCTGTCTGTTCATGTTTGCTGCAACGTTTTTTTTCATGTGTTGTCCACTCTTATATTTTGGATCGTATTCTGGCTCAAACATGTACGGATGTATTTGAGAAGTTGACATTTCAAGTAAAAAACAAGAAAAAGTAGTGAAATCCTACATGATTTCACATACTACAGGAAGTCAGCCATGACGCAGCTAACCAATCAGAACAGAGTAGGCTCATTGGGAGCAGGGCCTTAAAGAGACAGGAGCTAAAACAGCCTGTTTCAGACAAAGGCTGAACCGAGGGGCTGTGTAAAGGGTCAGTATATGATAAATAAGTTTTTTAAACTGTAAATCATGCAAAGATATTCCCCCGATTTAAAATATAGACCTGGAAATGTGCATGATATCTCCCCTTTAAGAGGCGTAAAATCTCAGATGAAAGAATCAAAATTGAAACGAACAGCTGTTTGATTGAATCAATACACCCTGGCATCAAACAATTTCCTGCAGCACAGTATGGATTTACAATGATGGAAAATGATGGACAAAATGCTCCGCTCATTATCACCTTTTCAACCTGGCATCTGTAACCAGATGTGAACATAAAGGAATCAATCAATGATGCAACTGCATCGACACCATGTGATTTATACTGAAGTGAGCGCGTTGTGAGTGATCTAAAGGTCCTGTTGGAGATGAAGGAGGGCCTAAGTGAATGTGTGTGTGTGTGTGTGTGTGTGTGTGTGTGTGTGTGTGTGTGTGTGTGTGTGTGTGTGTGTGTGTGTTTGTGTCAGTGTTTGTCTGCCATTGCCTTTCTTTGTTTTTCATCTCTCTCTGAAGCACTGGAGATTTATTAAGGACAGGACAAGACCAGTGATGACAGTTCCTTTCATGTCCCCAGGGAAAATACAATAAGCCTGCTGCGTCTCTCTCGTCTTTCTGTGTGTCTGTCTCCTTGTACTGCCTATTAGTGTCATGGTTCAATGTCTGCTCTGTCAGCTTTCTGTGTTTATGTGCTTTATTGCTATCTTTTTCCTCTCCACTGCCATCTCTTGACTTTTCACTCTATTTGTGGAGGCTTTTTTTTATTTCTTTTTACCTTCTATTTGTGCTATTTTCTCATGGCCATGCTCCATATTCTGTCTCTTTTAAATGAAGGCCCTTCTGCCCTACACCGCCAGGTCACGGTTACTGTTCATGTGGACGTTGCATCTGCGAGGAGGGCTGGTTCGGGAAGCTGTGCCAGTTCCCCAGGTCTTGTGACATGAGTGACGCCCAGAGCAAGGAGCTTTGTGAGACATCTGATGGAGTCATGTGCAGTGGAAAAGGTGAGGATTCTTTTTAAATCAATGCTTTAGAAATGTTTTGTTAAAAAAGTCACTCTTTGGCTAACACACACTTACATATACAGTATACACACAGAAAATACATGAATATTATTTCAAAGAACCTAGATTGGACACATGTGGACACATTTACCAATAGTTTAACCTTTGAAACCTCCAATCCAGGTTTTATTATGAAATAGAAACAGCATATAAAACTAATATAAAACTACAGGTTTCAAAATCATCCATCCAAATGTCATAAGTGAATTGTGACACTCAGAACATGTTAAAGCAGAAAGGTCACTCTTTGAAAAGATGTTGATCCTTCAGATCCATTGAGACAAATCAGCTTGAACCGAGATCAGAGGCTACTGCTTTCAGAATCAGATTCGTCATGATGTTTCAGACATTTGTTAGAGAAAGGTAAAAGAAAGAAAACAGCAGTATAGAAATCAATCAACAAGACACTATTGTTACAGAAGCTCAGAAATTTTTAAGCATTTTTTTATGTTTTTATTTAAATGGTCTCTTGAGAAGTTAAATTTCTCCTTATGATTTTTATATCATTTCTCTGTAGCGTGTCATGAGTTGGCTTCTCTCTGAGGATCACAGAAAATTAGCAATCTCTAAACAATAAAACCCTAATTTAATTCATCTCTTTCAGCATCTTGACAAACTCTGCACCACAAATTTTGTCTCATTTTCATGCTGGAATATTGCTAAAAATGTTTGTAACTACATACTGACATCTGCTTTCACTGTTATGTCAAGAGCACCTTAAGCTATATACATGTAATTTTTTTTACTGAACAAGCATGTGTTTTGTTTACCAAGGTAATGTTACTCCAGTAGGAATCATCAAGTTCTTTCTGATAAACTAGGTTCATACTGCTTCTTTTCTGTAGGTAAGAAGTTCTCTTCATACTTGTCAAACAGGTCTCAGGTATTACTTGAGTTAGTATCTTAACTTTTTCTCCTTTACATTAATGAACAGCTGAATATTCATGTTCAAAAAGCATTTGACAACATAATCTCAACTCAAGGTCTACTTACTCGCTTGTTCTGGAGCTTTTGACTATATCACACAGTCCTCATTGGCAGAGAAATTAACATGAAGATCCACAAAACTCATTTTTTTGTCTTGATGCTACACTTATATACACTAATTTATGAAATAGCTCAATCAAAATCTCTGTATAGCAGGATTAGGCCTTATCTTAGTCTGTCTCTGATACGCAGTCATACTTTCTGCTATCTTAATGTTAAAGTGCCAAGTAATTTAACTGATTGCAATGATTTACAACAGATACAAGATTCATGTCACATTTCCACCCTGAAGCCACAATTGTGTTGTTATTGCACAGACTAATGATTGAAGTAACAATCTGGACAAGATTTACATACTTTTAGCTTCTTTCATGTTGTAATCTTTATCCAGATATATGTATACACAGTTCAAAATCTTTTCTTCACACAAAATCCAGATATCCTCCACCTTTTCAGAGCATAAGCCTCAGAAAACTCTTATCAGAAAACTGTATGATATTCAAGTAAAGCAATACAAACTCAGATAGCTCCCTGTAGCGAAATGATTATTAAATATAACCGATTAGCTGATCGACAGAAAAGTCAACAAAAGACTAATATAACCACTTAACCATGTACTGTAAGTCATGTACCATGCAGAAAGAACACAAAATCACTGGTTTCAACGTCTCACATGTGAGGATTTGCTGCTGCTTTGTGTTTCATATCACTGTTAATTGAATATCTTTTTGATTCATTGATTAATAAAGAAGATAATCATTGGGTTATCCAATAATAAGAATTAATTGATAGTTGCAGCCCTAGCTGACTGTCAGCTGTAACCTATACATTTATAATGAAGTACTGCACATTGTTACTAGATTGTATGTATCATTAGGTGTCAAATGACACCACACAACAGGATTCCCTCTTTGTTGTGTAGCAGTGAATCCCCAGAAACCCCCTGTCCCTGCCCTGCAGAGCCGAGCACGATGTGTCATTCTTTATGCTCCACTATCTTCAGACACCAGAGCCAATATGTATAAACGCTGCATTAGCACAAAAATCATGCATACACCGTTTCAAACACATATATTGGAATGTAGACACTTCAGACCAGATACACATGTTTTTCTATAGCCAGAAAACCATGATAAGGTGATGAATCTTATATTTTATATTCATATTTTCATAATATTACATTTTATCCTCACTTATGAAGTACTTTGTAAATTCTGTTTCAATATGAGCGCTATAAATTAATCAATCATCTTCCTGACATTTAATAATGATGACTGAGATATCATCAATGATGATGGTTTACAGGTGCATGTGATGAATTAAAGGTACAGACGATATAAATAGCCACAGGTGTGAGGTCTTCTTTTTTTTTATTGTCAGGTTTAACAAGTAGTGGATCAGACAGAATAATTGATTAAGGGCATGTCTTCATCCATTTATGGCTAACTGTGGGAGTAGAAATGAGACGCTTGCATGTGAGCCCACTTGATTGAGATTTATAGAGCAGAACTATGCACACAGCTTAATAAATCTGTCGAAAACAATGCATATTTCTGTATTTGTGCGTACACACAGTTTTAGTCATGAATCTACAGAGTTTTATGCATCAGGCCCCTCAGCCCCTCTCTTTGTCTCACCTCTCTCATCTGTTTCACTTTTTCCCCTGCGCCTCACTCCATCTGTCTCCCTCTGTCTGCCTCCACCTTTCGTAGTGGGTTCCTGTAACCCAGTGTATTTTTATAGAAAACCGGAGAGATTGAAAACATAGTTGCTGGACCTCTGGTTGTGAGCTTTAGAAAAAATGAAGCAGACAGAGGTAGATTTGTTTCCTTCTCACCAGACTGCCTCTATACCAATCCTTAACACCTTATTATCCTGCCCTTGAAAGAGAGAGAAGAATAAGACTCTGGCGGGGAAGAGAAGAAATTTAAAGCGTGAGTGGATTGGTTTCCCGGTGGCAAGTTTCCCTCAGGGAAGATTTCCATCCACTCTGGCCAACACTATTAATCTTCTGTGTAAAATAAATATTTTACAGGAAATGATACAAATAGCATTTATTGAAAAAACACAAGCAGCAAGGGGTATGTGAAAATATATAATGTCAAAATGTTGCTCAGCTTATATGAGAAAAATGTGATGTTAATTAATAGTATGTGTGTTTGTGTGTGTGTGTTGCAGGTTCCTGTCACTGTGGCCAGTGTATCTGCTCTCCCCAAGACTGGTGGGTGTCTGGAGAGTACTGTGAGTGTGATGACCGAGAGTGTGACAAACATGACAGCCTCATCTGCACAGGTACAGTAGGGCAGGACTCCTGCACGCTGTTGTATCTGTAGGTTTTTCAATGAAACCTCACATACACCCACATAAACGCAAACATTTCCCTTACATAGCCACTTATCCACAGGAGCTGTCTTCACCCCACTGATAATGGAAATCCCAGAACATGTTTATAATTATTTTTGCCCCGGGGCTTGTCAAAATCTGGACAGCTGTTCAGAGGTGTTTCTCATCATGACTTCATGACTCCAAATGTCAGCCTTAATGTCATTCAAACGAGCGTCTGCAGTTCCAGATGCAGTCAAACGTTGCTTAAAAACTGTGGAAAAGAGAAGAAAACAAAGAAAATATATGGCAAAGTCTATTAAATGGTCCTGATTACCATATTACTGACTGCAGTATATATGTGAAAATTACCATATGTATGAGTATTATTATAATGTAATGGTCTTTTACATTAAAAGGCATTTCCAGAATGTGGAATATGCAGATAAAAAAGGACAGCTTTTCTTCACCTGGTAGCAGTGATGCACCCAAAAATGTAAATGACACAAAAAATTGTCTGGCCACTAAGTTTGCCAATAAATCACCCTGCATCCGGAGATTTCATGGACCCTTCAAAGCTGTAGATTCTCATTACACTACAAGTGATGAGTGATGTGGAAAATTTAGCGTGTTAGGAATGCTTGCTGGTTAATTTCATACACTGAATATGAAGATTTCAGCGACCATGTCAGAAAAGAGACAAAAAAATGTCTGAGTTAAGTGTAAAAACAAATAAATTACAGCATTTAGGCACCATGCAACATATATAATTGTGCTTATGCATGTTCATGAATTTGTAGAAGTTGCTCTACAGGTTCCAGTGTTTTCTACTACTGTACCATCACTTGAAATGTTTATGAATCAGGAATACCATAACATAATTGTCACTTGATTTGAGTGAATTCCCATTTAAACCAAGTATTGTTTCTATAAATACTGAAATTTACACACAGGAGAACATGAACAATTGAACACAGAGCCTCTCTTTGCATTTTTCTTAAATTCAGTAAAGTCCCAAGAAAACACCAAAACCAACAATGATCCTACAAATCATTCAACGGGATCAACATCCTATAAACAAATATTGTCTGTGTGGCCAAAGCCTGATATATGTTATTCACTTGAGCCATAGAGCTTCAATGTTGTCCAAAAACTGTTAAAAACATATCAATGAGCCACACTGTAGAACTGGATGTCATGTTCCTTCATTACAATTAACACGGGCACTAGTTTATTTTGAGTTCACTGTCCTGGTGCCATAAATATTTGCTTGAACATCAAACGTGTATTAATCCACAGCTGAAAATAATCTCCAACAAATGCACTATTTACTCCTGTTTCAGTAACATTTGCTAAAAGCTACAGGATGTCTGACAAAGGTTCATGACCAAAACATTGTCTCCCTAATAAACTCAGCACTGACAGTGTGCAGAGATTATTTTTCTTTCATGATTAAATTTCTTTACACACCTCTCTACCAGGTGTGCATTATACTATATAACACTAAAAACTAGGAAATGACTAAGCCTTTTCAAATCATAAAACTATGGACGTAGTGTATAAAACACATACCATATACGGTATTCGCAACATCCCTGGTTGGATTTGTCATCTGTTCTAAAAGATGTAAATCTTCAGTAGGGAGAAAAGGGCTTAGGGATGAGTTCCACAAACATGGCAGGGAAGCTGGAAAATATTGAGATGGAAGACATTGTTGGTTCTGGTCTTTTCAAAAGGACTTATATGGCAATAAGAAGAATATAAAATAACAAGAGGAAGGTCTGTCCAGTCTGCACCGTGAATTCAGAAGATCAACAAGCAGCTCAGCCATTTCTGTGTGAAATCATGTGTTGACTCCTTCAGCTCAGTCCTTCCCTACTTACTCATCTCTAATGCTGCCTGATTTTCACCTTACTTTCATTGTTTTATCCTCATCACCTCCATCACCACCTTTTCCCTCCTCTGCCACAGCAATGTTTTGCTGTAGATACGTCTATTGAGCTGTATTACAGAAGGACAGTGAGACTCATGCTCCACCTCATACCTAAATTTTAAGAGTCCTATATGATGATGATGGTGTTGCTGATCTTGCTTCGCTATCAGTAGGACAAACACATGTCAGCAGATTTTTTTTTCCAAGTCGAGGCAACCAAAACTACTTAGTTCAGGTTAGAGAAAGATTGTTGGAGATGGGACATGACTTCCAGTCTTGAGTACTGAAGTCAAATGCTTTTCCACCCCGCACTCCCTGCAATCAATGAGTTGTTGCCTCATTTCAGTATCACTCAAGGAAAATCAAACAGATTTTGAGACACTGTATGTCAGTGTGGTAAAATGTAGTAGATATTTAAAGTATAAAGGCTTTTCATTCTTAATCAAACCAGAGTTTTTGCCAACTGCTGTGTGGGTAATAGCAGTGGAAAACCACAAAATGTCCTGAGGAGTGTAGTCAGCTTCCACCCCCCCACCAGACAGCTGCACCCAGGGAAGCAGGGTGTGAAAAGAGGAACCTTGTTAAAGGTCAGGCATGATGGCACAGCTCTTTTAATTCACAGCTTTTCTTCTCACATCTTCTCACAGGGAATGGGTTGTGCAATTGCGGCAACTGTGAGTGCTGGGACGGCTGGACGGGGAACGCTTGTGAAATCTGGGTGGGAACAGAGTACTGAGGGCAACAGGACACTGGTGTTAGAGACAGAGGCCTGGCTGCCCGGAGCGACCAGGAGTACCACCGATTGGTCACAACCAGGCTGGTAAAACACCACAGCCTGAAAATCACAGGAGGAGGAGAGAAAAAGAGAAGCCAAAACTAAACATGGACGTAATTCTGCATATCTCTAACAACGTTCATTCTTTTATTGTACTGGTTACAAATGATCTTTATAAAACTGGGTTTTGTAGGTGAAAAATAATGATCTGTTTAAAACATAGTACAATGTAAACGTTCATATGTTTCCAAAACAGCTATATGTATTTTTTTTTTTCATAACGTAGGAATGCTTACATATTGCAGAGGGCTACACATAATAGGATGCAGGTACATGATAAATCCAAATGTTGGAAGAGGAAGAACATGTATTATTAAGGTGACATTTTTGGAATACGTGGGATACTGCGGGGGATAATGTAGGTCTGTTTTGAACTGAATGTAGAATGCTGTTGTTGTTCCCAAATAGGACTGAAAGTTCACTTGAAAGCTAGCAGCAGACATACTGTTTGAGGTTTTTATTTCTTTTTAATAATAAAACATTAAATGTGCCGCATGACACAACATTTTGCATGGAAAACAATGCGAAGACCTTAATCATACATGGTTACAAATTTGTTATAACATGACATAACTCCAGTGGGCATACTTGCAATGGTATACAGTATATATATTTTTTGAAAATAAATCATTTCAATAGTGCCTATTCTTCTCCACCAGAAATCAAACCAAACAATCTGCCATAAAACCCATACTGTACTATAGGTACATGATGGACATTTCTCACTCAACTCATACTAGTGATAAGGTTAAATTGTAAGTGGAGGAAACAAAGAGAGGGCATACATAGTTCAATTGTGGCATGCTGGATGTCCATGTCACTTCAAAAGGTGGCATCAGGGGATGAGAGCTGCATTGACACAAGAGCTCAGTCACCACTTGAAAAGAGGACCGATAAGAAGTCACAAAGAAAATTTAATGTAAATTCTACTTTGGCCTTTTTCATGCTTAAACTAGCCAACCCCTCTGTTTTTCTTTGTCCTATCAAAATGACAGGTGCAATAATATACTGCACACTATATTGCATTAAGTATGTTACTGACATTACAGTACACCTTTATATAAATATTTTATTCAATATGTTGTATATGTGTATACAACAAACACAAACTGTATAGTGTAGACAAACTCGTTGCATATATGTATGTAAAATTAGCGGTACATACCAACAGTTCTTGATAGACATAGCCTACTACATGCAGTTCATCAATGCCATCCTCTCCCCATGCAACAGATGGGACAACGTACAAAAAGAAGAGGTTGAGAACAGAAGCACAGGTAACAAAGAAACTAAGTTTGGTAGAATATTCTTGTAACGCATCTGAAGAGGTGGGGAAGGGTGGGGGGGGGGGGGCAAAAGCAAAGAAGTGACAGCTGTCGGGATCAGGAGACGACATCACACACGACCCGTATACAAGAGAAATGAGGAGACAAACAAACAAACAACCAAAAAAAAAACCAAACAAACGGTGGTTACAGAGATCCAAACAGAGATGTACATTTACACACCGGTCATTTACAAAAATAAAGTCAGCCTCGGAGGAGCCAGTTAACTGGACTGCAGGGCTGGAGCAGCAGCCAGCCCAGCATGTAGAGTTTGTAAGAGTGGAGGGTGATTGGCTGTAATGGGGACAGAACATCAGCCCCAAATACAACAACAGTGGTTTCCAGCTCCTGTGTGTATAGTACGCCATTTTTGTTATAGCATAAACAGCTTTGTACAGAGAAAATATTGAAGGCTAACTAATGTGCTTCGATAATGGTCATGTGTAATCCCAATAAACTCAGAAAATTATATTCACCAAATCAATTTCTTAATATAGTTGCAGTTTTAGCAGCATACAGCAGCAACAATCTACTTAATAGTCTAAATCTTATCTAACAAAACTATTAGGAAAAATCATTAAAGCAAGACAAACGCTATAAACTGATTGATCAGATCAGATAGAACTTTGATAAACTGCTAACAGTCATGATGAAAATGCAAACAGAAAGTGCAGTGGGTTACCTTCAGAGTAGCTGTGAGTGTGCCGTAGCCTACAACATGCCCATTCAACTCCCAAACCAAGCTTCAGTGTTCTTCAGCTTACACAGAGTGAAGAACTTTTCCTATACACCTTTTTCTTCATAGAAAATACATGCATGTGATTAATTCAAGGTATACGAACTTCTCCAAAATGACATCAAGTCAAGACCTTTGGGGGGGTCACGCAAAGGTCTGAGCAGGGTTGATTCTTTCAGACAGAACAAATGCTATCACAGTGAAAGCTTCGATGGATTTAATCAGAGAGAAAATCAGATTTGTTTTCTTTTCTTTTTTTCTTTTTTTTCTTTTGAAGAATCAGTTCTTCTGGGATGAAAAAAGACTTTGGTCATTTCAGAATGAATAGATCTGAGTGTGATTTTTCGATGGATTATGCTACGTGTCCTCTACATGGATGTATCGGGTGGGTGAGGCACCTTTGGCCCAGTGGGGACTGGGAACCTGTTTTTGCATGCCGGGAATCAAGGTCCAAACAGGCACGTGATAGGCCAAGATGATCAGTACTGGACTCTGCATGCTGAGCTAGGAGACAAATCCTCTCATAATAATAATCATAATAATAATAATAATAATAGTAATAATAATCATAATAATAATAATAATGATAATAATAATAATAATAATAATAATATCTAGTCATTTAAAAAGTTATGATTTTTAATAGTCATTTTCCCTAAGTTTTATACAGTGAAAATGTTACAATATAAGCCATCTCTTGTATAACTGCTGCAAGAAGAGAGAACACAATATTAACCTTGCCCATGCTTTAGTTTGCTGAACCAAATAGGGATGCAGCCAGTATAAATGTCGCCTACTGGTTTTCAGCCATGTTGTTTTCTGGCTTTAAGTAGACGCTGCCATAAAATGGCTGCCAGTGCTGCAGTTATAGACCATCTGGGTCAAAGCCACAAGCCTTGCCTCGTAGTCCAAAGAAGTCAGCGAGTAAGGGACAAAGGCCTACAAGGCCTAGAGATATTCCTAGAGCCCATGCTCTGAAATAAGATTAAAGAAAAATAGACTTCAGGTTTCTATTTACCAGAGAAGGCGGACTGAACCGCTGGTGGGACTTAGATAGTGATATGTATACACCATTCCTTACAGCGCTTTCCCACCCACACGCACATCTGTTTATAAATGTGTGTGTGTGTGTGTTTGTATGTGTGTAGGGAGCTCCTCGCATTGATTGCAGTGGCGGTAATTAGCACTTCATCAACTGTGATTGCAGGAGCTATCTGCCAGCCTCCAGTGTGTTTTTATCGGCCGTAAAAAGCAACATCTCTGATTTTCCCCACAAACTTTGTGTGTGTGTCTGTATGTGTGTGTGTGCATGTCGTAGGCAAGATGAAAATTTGAATTTTTTTTATATATATATATATATGTTTGTTTTTGCCACATCTGTGTGAATGTGTTTCTTAGAAAATCACACAACTCCCTTGCAAAATGTTTTTATCTTTTCTAGGTTACTTGACAAAGAGAAAAGTGTGTGACTAGAGATAGAAAGAGAGGGAGAGGGGAACATACTCGTAAAAAATAGAGGACGACAGTCCAAATATTTACTCTATCTATACAGTCTCTATCCCAGAACATAGCTGGTGAACTGTGGTATAGAAAATAGATCTGAAGGTACACAGACTCATTCTGCAACAGGGCATTATAGAGGGGGAGGGGGGGTTTCTTGGATGAACCGTCAGCAAGCAAAGTACCACGAGTGTGGTGGTTGTGAAACACGTGTTATTCACATGAATTCTCACAGTTTCAGAGGAATCTAAAGGCATTCCATGATCAGAGGTCCTCTTCCCTCCTGTGCTGGAGAAACTCAGCCGCCTCAGAATCCATCCACCCATGTTGAGACCGCTGGAGAAAGGGAGGACAAGGCGGAGAAAGAAGAGGACGAGCAAGAGAAGAAAGGGAGGGAGGTTTGCCTGGATCTGATCCACAGAAGAAAGAGGGTCGGGAGTCTTGTGGGGAAAAGCCCTGCCTCCGTCACGTTCCCCCCCCTTCCACACACACACACACACACACTGGGCACTGGTCAGGTGTGGCTATGTGGTGGGCTTGTCGGGCTTGCTGACGGGTTTACCTCCGTTCATCACTGCTGGCTCACTTGTGCTTTTACTGGGAGGTACTGCCGCCTTGGGTACTGTCTCTCCAACATCATGCAACGATGGCTCTCTGTACATGGCAACTGCAGGAGCAGAAAACAAGAAAATAAAGCAGAGAGACAAGTATAAAAAAAATGTTAGCAAGAGCTTCTTTCCTGTACGTTTGACTTCACCTGTCTGAAAGTAATCATGCAGCATCTTTCCCCTTAACAATACTTGATGTTGCTTCCTTTATTCAAAAGTTCATATACAGACAAAATCCCTCAAAACCTCCACTGAAGATATCCTGCAATTTACAGATGGAAAAAAAGCTGATACATTTTTCAGCCACAGTCTTCATACTACCATCTTTCTTTTCCTGTCAGGGCTGATTGTAAATCTAAGCACGGGGTTTTTGACAAACAGCGAAAAGTGTTTCATTATCCCTCACTTTACAGCCACTACACTACAGCTGTATTACTGTCTTGACAGGACACTTCAACATGATTCCGTGTTTAAATAATAGGAAGCAATCAGGCTGGTGGTGGCTGACGAGAGTGATGGTGGCATCCACTGGACTATCAACATTTCATACTGCACTTACAGTACAGAGCTGTCTTGCCTCCTACACTGTATGCTAAAAGCAGAAAAATAATGAATTAGCACATAAATACAATAATATCTCAAACACATTGATCATAGTGGTGCCATTACTCAGGGTAGGATCATGTCTTATTGTATGGGACATCTGTCCTGTCATGTAATAGGTGTAGTCATGCTTTTTACTGATTTGTACCCCAAAATATCCAGACGTATTTACAGTATGTTTCCACCCAAAGGTTACGTTTTGCACTGCAAAAAGATAATGATCACCCTGGTTTAAAGTAAGTAACAGTGAGACCGTGCAGTAGTAAGGTCTTTTGCAACATTAACAGCTCAAAGACTGCTTCAGGTAACAGTATGTGAAGAGAAAATGAAGAAGAAATGCAAACGAGCTGTTGATTATGCCCCTTGAGTCCGTCTGAGAACAAAACAGAAAATCACAAGTGTTTACACTTAAGAATGTGTTTTTATATTGCAATTTTCTTGTATTATTGATTTTTTTTTCAGCTGAACTGCTCATCCAAACATTGAGTCATTAAAAAAAATCACTTACTGCTCGTGTAAACTGGCCTTGCGGATAGTCTTAGCTTTATTTGCCCAAAATGTGAGATCTCTATCTCTGAGAACTCTGTTGCCACCATAATACGATGGTAGGTACACAACATTCAGAGTTGTATATCTCAAAACCTTTACACATGAAATTGAAATTGTCAACATTTTACTTCATGATTTGGGTGATCTGACCCTTGAAAGGATAAGGCTGGTGATATTCAGTCTTTTTTTCATTGTCAACAAATTCCTTGAAAAGACCAAAACCGTGTTAGTCCGTCCATCTTCCATGCCCTGTCTTTGGCATTCAACCCCAAGCCTACTGGTCTCTACAGAATAAATATGGATCATGAATATATACTTTCATTTTTTTAAAAAAAAGGATAAATACATTTCTTAAACAGCTGGCCACTGTAGTTTTTCACAAATATTTCTCATACAGGAGTAAATAGTGCATTTATTGAGGACTGTTTTCTGTGGTGGATTAATACACATTTGGTGCTCTAGTGAGTATTTACAGCAGAAAGACAATCTATGTGGGATTGATAAAGTGCCCATGTTTATCATAGTGAAGGAACATGTCAACCTGTCAAACAGTGCAGCTCACTGATGTGTTTTTTAATTCATTTAAGTTTTTGGACAACAATGGAGGTCTGTGGCACAGAGGAATATATCAGGCTTTGGGTACACAACAATAATTGATAGTAGGATCAATTCATTGTTGGATTTGACAATAAGAAAAATATAGAATATCACCACACCTAAAATAAACACTGACTTTTTAAAATTTACTTAAAAAAGGAGCTCTAGCAATTAGCCATGGCTGCCACGTCAGAACTAAATGCTTACTACAGTGCAGTCTGAAAAATGTTGTCATTAGATCTCATTTGAGTGTCTATTACATACCTTCTAATGGCTTGGGCAGGAAGTGAGCAGCTGGTTTTGTTTTTTTCACTCGGTTCCCCTTCATGGCTTGGCCCTCTTTATTGAGCCCGAGGAACCAAGCTCTCCCCGACTCCTGTTGTCTGTACAACATGGACGAGTAGATCACATAGTAGTTCTCAAACACCGACTCTTTGAACTTGCACTCTGCTGTAAAGAGTTCCTGCAAAGACAGACACACGGACCAGACAGAATGAAAGGACAAGGTTTTTTTTATTTATTAAAAAACACTACACATGCCTATAATATATATTTGAGACCTTACAATGGACACAAATTAATAATTCAGGCTTCATATTGTGCAAAAATGAAACAGATGTCAGATGAATTATTCATATTTGAACTTATACAGAGGTCACCAGGACAAATGCCATCTTTATTTTACACTCACAATATATAGAATAATGTTATGGCAGGCACAGAAACTGCCTCGCCAGGTGAAATGGACTTCATACTTCTACCTGTCATGAAAAGGACGAGCGCTGCAGAGTCTATCTCGCTCTACTCATGTCTGATTCAAGCCGAGCCTAATGACCTGCTCTGATGAAATGCAACTCTCATTCTCTCCTTGGCCTTAACCTTGACATCAGATGTAAGAGTGCTCGTTTAGTCAATTAGCTCATGTTCCCAGCAGAAAGTATATATTGTTAGGCACTGACCCTAGCACCAGAAAAATCAGCATTTTTTCCCCCAGAAGTCCAGCTAGACACTCCTGGCTTGTTTCATTTTTTAAATTGGTAAAACCCAAAGGGGATCCTTCTATTATCAATGTGTCTATGACTGCCTTCTGAACTTTGTATGAATAATGATAGAGCTAATCAAGTGACTCCTCCATCCTCCATCCACACCTCAATCTGGCAATGACGAATGAATGCCGAGGCACCACATCTCTCTCTGCTGTTGCCCATTCATCTCCAACCAGAAGGGTAATAAAAAGCGTTTCCACATTGTCCGCCCTGCCAGGCTAAAAATAAAGGCATTCATCGTGGTGTATTAATCAAAGCACACTCATCACAATGGAGTTTCACCACATCTGTTGTGAGCAATCCACACTGAGCTGGCTCATAGAGCTACTGACAGTCTACATTAGAAATGGATATATCCTGTATCACAGTGGTTTCCAATGTCCAGGTCTGTGATCCTTCAGGAGATTCTTGAGGGAACTAAAATAAGCAGCAATTTTAATGCCAGGTGCAAATGGAGTCTAGGATTCATCTTCTGGGAACCATAAATGTCTGTACAAACTTTCATGGCAATCCACCCAGTGGTTGTTAAGATATCTTAGTCTGGACCAAAGAGGTGAACTGACTGACCGACAACATCATCTCAAGAGCCTTGTCACCAGCATGGCAAAAACAAAAAAATTACATAATTTTAATACTCAATAACTCTTTTTTTTCCCCTGCTCTCAGCAACATTTCCATTTTTCACCGACCTTACATTTTCTCTTTTACTCTTTGTAAATCACAGGACATTATTTATGAGCTAAATGTTCAGTTTAGAACACAGGACACACCATGCCATGATTACGGTGTAATTAGCCCTTTGGTAAATTACTCCTGTCAGAGCATATCCTCCAGACAGTATTCAGCTGAAAGCAGAGCTGAGCAGGAAGGAGTAGAGGGACACATGGGATGACCATAATGATCCTAAGAAGCATGTGGCTGTATTCTGAGTGTCCTCTCTACCCTTGATTGAGGACTCATGGGCATTTCTGAGTGGAAAGCACAAATGCATGATGCACAACATCAGCACCAACTGAAGATGTCAAAAACTCGGGAGGAGCCGCTGTGATTCTGCACATCGCAATTACAGCGAGACGCAGTCAAATCTGTCAGTTCAGGCATTGAGAGGTCAGAGTGGTGATCTGTTATGTGAGATATGTGTCAGAAAATCCTACATTCTGACTTTGCTCGATCTGGCCGGCAATTACATTACACAAGGGACTCAACTTCAGACTATTCTAGCGGCAAATGTAGAGATTAAGATTATAACTATTAATGCTGCTTCCATAGCAGACCATGCTGACAGAGCAATCCATTGATAGACAGACACATTGCAGGCTGAAGCAAAAAAAAAACAAATGCAGCCTTACATGATAAAACCCTGAGCACGAAGCTCTCTGGCAGGTTTAATATCAAATAAATAAACATTCCCTCTGGACGATGCCCAGGCCCGACCCCACTGTTATTCATCTTGTCATGCATATTAGGATTTATTGTATCAGCAGCAAGCAGCAGTTTATCAAATGGCTGCTTATTATGTCCAAGTTGTCGCAAAGGGAGGGCTGTGTCCTGTCTGCCAGGACAGACAGGTGACAGAATAGGATATATTACACACTCTGCACTGCACATTCAACTTAATTGATGAATCAATATACAAAATCTCAAGGAAAGAGGGTGATTTATACTTAAAATGCACTTGGATAATCTCTAGCCAACAACACAGAACAAATGTCTTCATTGTGCTGCTTCAGTTGTTAAACCAAATAAACTTTGTCCTCTGAAAGAATGTTTAAACACGCTCTGTTCATGCTGAAGCTCTGTTGCTGAGCCGATTAGAAGGCAAACAGTTTTACCTTCATGGTTCCCTGAGTTGCTTCAATTAGGTAATTAATTCTACTTTTTTTCTCGTCAGGTGAGCTGCACCGCAGGTTGGTTGGCTGCTGTAATTAGACAGATCATTTCCATGCCGGTCCAGGTTTAGCCAAGCACTGATTACGTATACGGCACCTACAAAACAGCCTAGAGTATTAGTAATCAAACAAGCTGGTGCCAAGGCCATAATTGTGGCTAATCAAATGCCTTCACATAGATGCACAAAAAGTCTGTCTTTGTTTACAGAGGCAGAGCAAGCGGAGGTGGTTTGTTTATGGAGTTATGTTTGATGCTGAACAAAAGTGTGGCCCTGTCAGTCACCATAATCAGTTTGATTTGAAGATCAGAGCAGTGAAGGTAGCTGACTTAAGACACGTTGTTTGTTGCATTTTAAGTATGTCAAACGTCAATATCAAGCTGAATGCTTTTATCACATTCTTCCTTTGTGTGAAAGAGCTTTCTCTTTTCTCACAGCACCTTGTATGCAGTCAATAATTCTCCACACAGAAATTGTTGCTAATCTATATTACACAATCATTTCTTTGACTATAAGGTATGTGGACAGCCAAACATTACATCCATATATTATTGTTGAACATCTTATTGAACTTGCAGTGTACAAGAGTGTCATGTTGAAACAAGAGAAGGCTTTGCCCAAACACACATGTGGAGGCACACTTGTATACTGTACCATTATTTGCATTAAAGCTGCACTAATCAATACTTTTACACAAGGATCAAATGACCGCATGTAATGTGAAAGGGGTCACTCAGCAGTTCCCCACAGTTCCCAGGAAGCTTCTATTTTTTAGCCTTTTTCAGCTCATTGTTTCAGTTTTACAGTCCCCAACTTTATTATTTTGGCCTCCAAATTAATGATAATATTGCTCCATATCTCCTGGATGTGTATGTAGGTTATGTTAACTCGTTTGCCATAACAACTTAATAAGGTGATAATATGTCAATGTTTTGTTCACAGCTTGTACTGCTCCCCCCAAATGGCCAAAAAAACCCAACAACAACCTGTGATTACTGCCTTAATTTGAGCAAAGGATGAGAAACAGTCTTGCACCAAAAGTACACAAAAAAAGAGAAGACTGAGGTGTCCACACACTTTTGGCCATGTGGTGCATGATGAACCACAAAGTAACATTTTATATGAATCTTCTTGTTACCCTTTTTAACCATTTTCTATTAGTGGAATGGCAAATATACCAGTGATATCGTCACTTTGATCATCAGCTTGTAAATTGAATTAAGATAAAACAACCACTGCTCCTTACCTACACATCCTACTGTGCTTTTTTTGACAAACTTTTCCCCTGTCTGCATCGTTCGTTTTTTTTTTTTGTTTTTTTTCTTGTTGTTCTTCTCGGAGCCCAGAACATGTAAATAGATTTGTTCTTGGGTTTCCATGGCAACACAGAGGGGCTCCAGGACAATATAGTGCTGTTGGAAGGTACCGGGCATCCCCCTCGTATCAATACATACAAAACAAGACAGATTGGATGCAAGTAAAATCCACTGCTGTATTTTAATGTACAGCTCAACATAGAGTATGACATTAATCTTATAACATCCAGATGTCAAGTTATTTTTCCCTCCTATGTTTTATATTCTTGGGGATCAAATAGTTTAAAAAAAACTTCTATCTTGATTTAATGTCACATACATCATTATTAAATGACCTGATTGTTATATAAGCCATTAAAAATGTGTTATGTTGTAATGTTGTCATATGATGAATTTCAAAGTCAAACCAGGGAGAAAAGATGTGTGACAGTATGACCTTCACATTGTGAGTTATTTGCAGTATAATTCTAGTCAACATCAGACTAATATATTGAAAAAAAATGATGGGTGACATTGAAGGAGAAAAAAGGGAGAAGGAGACTGGGACACAGCACACACTTTCACACCAGTGGCAAATCAAATCATTTTTGAGGCACCAAATGGTTGATTTTCTTCCCCGTGCGATCTCCCCGCCTGGCGCTCCACATCAGTGGCTCCCTGGCCCATGATTGGCTATGCTCTGAATGGAAAGGCCATAATTGACCTTGGCCACAGACAGTGTGAGGGCTCAGCCCCGCATTATCAGCCCCAGTCACCAAGGCAAAAAGACAGGGACAGAGAGAAAAAGCTAGATGAGGAGAAAAAAAAAAGAGATTAGACTAAAAGAGAGAAGGGAGACTGGTTGAGGGGAAGGGGGAAATATAGGGAAGAACACAGTTTCTGCAAAAATAATAACAGATTAAAAAGAGGCAAATACAGACAGATGGAGAGAGTGGGAGTTTAAAATAAAACTCCCTGACAAAGAGTGAATAGGCATTAAAAGACAAGAGAGCAAATAGACTCAGCCTAAAACAAACATCCTTTGGAAAAATCACAAAACGGGTCGTGATTGCCGAGCATGATCGCCTGAAAGTAGGTGAGAGGAGGCTCATACAGGAGGGGGGGACGCACATTAACATGCAGAGTGACTGTTCACTACCCCACTGTGGAAACGAAGAAATTGTTTATTAATGCTGCCAGCATAAAACCTATTAATTCATGGAAAAAGGTCAACCCCCAGAAAGCTGAGCTGCATTCACAATGCTATAAGACGCTCTCATATGTATAAGAGTCACGTCGTTACTGTGTGCAGACAATGGGGGTTTCGGCAGACCTGTCTGATTATCAAACCCAGAGGAGGAAGAGGAGACAGGGGCCGAATGAGGCGAATCACCGGTAAACAGCTGGATGAATTGTGTACACAGATGTACAGTACAGTTTCAGTTTTTTTTTCTTTTATGATCTGAATACACATGACATAACTGGAGGCATTCATGTTCATAAAACATGAACATACATAGAAAAATCTGGCTTCACAGAGCTCGAGGCTCTGTTATTATTTACTTATTTATTATTACAGATAGGAAGGGAAATATAACATTTTGTATATAAAATATTAATCTGCAAATGTAGTAGATTAGAAATTAAAATTTAAGTATTCATATAAAGTACCTCCTTTGAGAAAATTAATTTAGTTACTTTTCTTTAGCTGGTTCAATGATCAGTTCATGTATCAGGTAAGCAGAGGAAAAACTGGTCAATTATTGCATCCATGGCGATCATCAACATCCATTATACCAATGGTGGAGAGCAACAAAGTACATTTACTAAGGTACTCTCCTTAATTAGTTATGAGGTAATTGTATTCGCTTGAATATTTCCATTTTATGCAACTGTGTCCTTCACTTGTACAAGGTTTAGGTCTCTTCTATTTCAGAAGAAACATTGTACTTGTTATTCTACTGTGTGTATCTGGCAGCTTGTTACTGGTTATTTTGCTGATTACGAGCAGATCAACAAATAAAATATGATGCATTATAATAGACTAAACTATCCAGCAAATTATGGCAATCCATTCAATAGTTGTTAAGAAATTTCACTTAAAACAAGAAACGTCAACCTCATGGTGATGCTCGAGGAAGAGTCAGAGGATCACCAAAGTCAGTAGGATTCATCCTCTGGAGACCAAGAATGTCTCTACAATATGTCAGTGTATCCAATGTTTGAGATATTTCAGTCTGGACCAAAGGGAGGACTCAAAAAACTCAAATGTAGCAAGTAGTTTAGTATATGATGTTTCTGTTTTTTAAACTATTGCGTATTTCTGCAATTTAGTCAAGTTTTGAAGAGAAGGAAGAGGACACAGGGATCAAATGGGAAGGGTATTTCTTGATAGTATTTTGTGTCATATACAGTTTTTCACTTCCCTCTGTACTCTATAGACATTTCTTTATTCATTAAAGTAGATAGATCACTAAAAACACCCATCTCTGCAGCCATGTAGCAGTAAACCAGCAGACTGCACTCAAAAGCCTTAATACCAATTTACTAGGTGAAATACGACAACCATTCCTATCAGACCATTTACATACAGTCACCCTAACATGCTGTTGTAATACTTGCTTTTTTAACCGAAGTGAGCAAAAAAGGGTTTATTCACTATGCTGTATACTTTTTTTCCGAAAGGATGACAAAAGGCTCTGACACCTTTAAGGGGTTTGGTCACCCGAAGCACTTAAGTGTTCAATAAAGTTTCCCTGAAGGCAGACACCCTTTAACACTGACCCAGAACAGCTCCCCTGGCTCATTCTACACACACACACGCGCGCACACACACCCCATGCTTTTGCAAAGAAGTGTTGCAATTCTCAGTGGGAGACGAACCTGTGGCATGCAACGTCAAATAAAGATTCAAGACAGGATCTGGGTTTTAAACATTTGATAAACGTGTCTTTTTTATGTGAAGGTTCCTGCTGGCCGAATAAGAGACTCTACAAATGCTTTGAGGTGAGTTCAAAGAAAAATGATTCACTGATGCTCTCCATAACACATACAGTACAACGCAAACTGCACTTAGGGCACTGACTGTTATCTGACTAAATAATGATGACATTTTCCACCTTAAATAGGATTTTTGGCAACCATCAAGTGAATCTGTGTTAAAATGTTGAAATTATTGACCACTTCAGCTTCTGCTATTTCCCCTTTAACGCTTTCCTTTTATTATTTTTGGAGCTGGGTTCTGATGGGTTTTAAAGCAATGAAGAAAGTAAACAAATACTGGCCTAAACCTGTTCAAAACAGCAGGCTTTATACTCAAGGTTCATTGGGGTCAGCCCAGACAACCACACACTGCCAAAAGCCTGGCCTTGAAACTGTAAAAAATCATAAAATTTAGGAATAACTCATTGAATACCACAGTGAAGTGTGCAACAGAAAAAAATGCTTTGCTCATTATAAATAAAAAGAGAGCCTGCTGGGGAGAAAACACACAAACAAAGCGAATGCACCCACGTCTAGATCAGCGGGGTTTCAAGTACTTCTCGGTGTGTCTGTATCGTGTGTGTGTGTGTGTGTTTGTCCATTCTGCTACTGTTGCTCCGTAAATTGGTGCCAGATTGGTGTCAAGGCAGCCAGATTTTTGCTAGATTGGCTAGTCATCTCTTGTCAGGCAAGCCAGCAGTCTGCCCTGTGCAAGTCCATTATACGGCAGAGTCACAGTATGGTGTAAATACCGAAATAAAAATGCAAGAGGTGTCTGCAGGTATAGAGTTGTTTCTTCACTTTCTCTGTATGTGTTTCTGTCTCTGCTCTGTTTGTGTTGTTTACACCCTCAGGAACAGTGTCCCAGTTTTCTTTTACAGAGGAAGTGTATGTCCTCTCCTTGTAGATTCACTTGTCAGTGACTCGAACTCTTCCTACTTTGCACTTAAAACATTAAACTCATCTGAGCTCCCAACTGTAGTGAGCTTCATATATATTGTATAAATAAATTTCAGCATCTAAGGAGAGAGAGACTTGCATCTCTTTTGTTGTCGACGGTGGTGCCATTGATGCCGTTGTTGCGGTTTTAATGTCTGAATCAAATTTAATCGCAATCTATCCCATAGTTGTCGAGACACTAAAAACCATAAATGTCAACCTCTTGCTGGCACTAGCATTGTCACTGTAGGGTTATAAATGGTCCCTGCTTTCAAATATAACCTTGCATCTCATCACAGGATCATCTGATGGGCCAGGGATGTCCTGCTCTGCTGATCAATGAAATAATTCATAGCTGTCTTTAGAGTTAAAGTACTCTGCCTATTGTGCTCACATAGGCAAGAACTGAACTTTACTTGCAGCAGCATTTTAGTTTTGTAACTACAAATGAATCTCTTGTCTGGCTGAAGGATACAGGGCTCTATTTTCATACAAGCAGAGGAATGCAAATGCAGTTGTGATGCCATTTCTGTCAGACACAGCTGAATTTTTTTGCCCTTGCCTCTTTTTGGTAATTTTGTGGCATAAAACTGGCACCTTGCATTGAGTGGATACGACACAGAAGAGGTTGTTTATGCAGATAAAATGTAGTGCTGTGCAATTTTGGTATGCGTTTTGGCATGACATCGTGCCTTAACACAAATGCATGTCATGGTTTAACTGATGCCAGGCATGCTGTTACAGAGGGAGACCTTGAATGATTCAGGGGGCCCAAAACATAACAGAGGACTTGGAATATTGCAGGGATTATGATGTCTGGATTATGATTGATGGATTATGGGCTATTCTTGAGGGTTTGTCAGGGAGGCAAAAATTTTCATACAGTACCCTTTTGTTTATTGCACACATCCTACTTACATGTATTGTGTGTGTATGTGTGTGTATCAAATCCAAACGTGATCACTGTTACTACTCTTTTGAGCAGTTTCTAAATAAACTACCATACCCATAATCTTCGTAATGAAGGAACATGTCACCCAGTGCAGTGGTGTGGCTTAATAGTTTTTGGACAACAACAGAGCTCTATGGTACAAAGGAATATGATACATTAGGCTTTGGATACCCACACAATACTTGTAAGTAGGATGAGTTCATTGTTGGTTTGGGTCTCCACATGAGATTTGTTGACAATAAGAAAAATATAAAAAATCGCCAGCCTTATCCTTTAATGCACAACTCCATAGACCATTCATTCTGGATAGTCAGCACAATATATTTTGCCTTATAAACAGTATTATTACAGGTGGCCACAGCAACATGTGCTTATTGCCTGGCTTAGTGTGCCAACTTTATATGTAAATCGAGCCCAACAGATTACATCTGTCTGTGTTTCTCAGAGACATGTCAGAGGTTGTTGTGGATGATAAAAAATGGATACGAGAGGTTATCACGCATTGGCAATGGTTTTAGTGCAGTGCATAATCTGAATACTAGAGCATTATATAAACTATTTCTGCTGGCATTATGAAGACTCCATGAACACCAGGTATTATCACACAGCTACCACCACATAAAGGATATACATAAAGCCAGATGTTGATAGTTCACTGCAGCAAGTCTGTAGCCCTCAACAGCTAAATCTCAACAACTAGATTAAAGCTGTGATTTCTTCAAAGTGCCTGCTTTAATGTATAGTAGGATTGAGGGACTTGCTTACAGAGAATCCTGCTTTCCCTTTGGTATTTTTAAAATTTTACTGTAGTGAGGCCACTTCACAGTGTCCATCTCTCCTGAAACCTTGTTGACAAGCAGCCAGAGCTGACCTAAGCGTCTGTGCATAAGAGGAAGACAGTAGAGGATTCCCCAACAGTCTGTCTCTCTCTGAGGATAAAATGTGGCATGGCTACAGCTGGAAGGTTGAGTGATTCAACCAGTCTGCCAGAAAGGAACCACAAAACCAACTGGCCTGCCCATCAGCTATTCAATCACAAGCCAAATCCTTTCAATCAAGATGTTAGTGGGTTTATTTTTGTTGTGGAAATGCCACACACTGAATTTAAACAAAATGGAATCCAAAGATACAAATATTCTCACTAAAGCCACTGATATTAATGTGGTAGCATCTCCCTGTATGGGCAGAACAACAAGCTGAAGCTCCCCATCAGCAGCCTGAATGAAGAATTCATGGTGTATTAGGGAGGTGCTGCAATACTAATAATCCTGTGAACCAAAAGCCTCTCAGTCTGGTATCAAGGTCAGAACAGGATGGAAGTGGAGGGCAGCAGAGGCCGTGGATGTCACTGAGTTGTGGCTAAGGCACAGGGTGCTGGTGGACATAGTGTCTTGTGGAAGGGCTGGCCTAGGTAGCAGCAGAACACCTCGCTATGACAAGGTGCAATGGAATGATAAGAGATTGCCGATCCAGGATGACGTGTGAGCATCAGTTGAGGAGAAGCGAGCCAGCAGGATGGTTGGAATGTGGCAGCAGGGGGCCTGGACAAGATGGGAGCAAACAGCGGAGCACAATGTCTCATGGGCCGAGTTTTGGAAAGCCAAGCCCCATTGAATAAAATTCTTAATCAAGGCATTTTATGATGTTCTACCAAGCCCATCCAACTTGTTTTGTTGGGGGAAGGTGGAGTTACCAACTTGCCCCCTGTGCCTGAAGAGAGGGACCTTGGAGCACATCCTCAGCTGCTGTTTGAAAGCCCTAGGCGAGGGGCCTGGCGCAATAACCATGTCATGAAGGCCATGGTGGACACAGTGTGATTAGCCACTGCAAGTGCCTCTGCCCAGTGAAGAAGACCTTTGCTGTCGTCAGGGCTGGGGAGAAGCTGACATCATCTGCCAGGACCACCTCCTCTGGCCTGCTAGCAACAGCACAAGACTGGGAGCTGAAAGTTGACCTGGGACACCAGACATGGTGCTGATCTTGGAAACCTTCAAGCAGCTCATTCTCTTGGAGCTCACAATTCCCTGGGAGGACCACACTGAGGAGGTCAACAAGAGGAAGAGGGCAAAGTATGCTGAGCTAGTGGAAGAATGCCAAAGCAATGGGTGGTGAGCTAGGTGCGAATCCATTGAGGTGAGTCTGCAGGACCTACAAAATGTTGGGCATCACAGGGCCCTATAGGCAAAGGGCCATCAAGCTGGCCACTGAGGTAGCAGAAGTTGCATAAAGGTAGCTGTGGATCAGGAGAGTAGAATTGTGGGTGGGGTAGCACTACTTGGACACAACCTGAGGCTTGATCAACCCCGGCTGGGTCATCTAGGTGAGGGTAATCGTTGAAAGACCTGAAACAAGGTTATATCACTGATGATGTGTCCAGGTGCATCACAAGATGTATGTCACAAGGTGGGTGCAACGGAGTTGGGTGGGGCTGCCATACTTGATCTGGGAAATATATCATGAATGCATATCATCTACAGCTCATCAAACTTGTACTGCACTGTCTGAAGCTCTTATGCACAATTCCAATACATGTAATCTGTCTCAATATCAAAGGGACCAAACACAATTGAGGAGGAGGAAAATACTAATCAATGCTTCAGCAATATCATCCCAGGACCACAGCTATATAAGTATATATTCACAATTTCAATTAATTTTTCATTTTCATATCACACAGTGAAACGTTTCACTGATGGTCTTTAAGATCAGCACTGTCAGCATTTCCTCAAAGAGGTCAGTTTGATACCATTGACATCAGTTTTTAATGAACTTGTTGAAACTGACTTTAATAAGTCTTTTATTAAACATCAACTGTGAAATATTTGATAAAGACCAACCATTCAAACTATCAATAGCCTAACCAGGACTTCCATTTCTGTAGGATTGCCAGGATTACATGGCATGATTTACTATAAGACTTCAGTATGCTCACACTTGACTCATAAGATAACAAAGTGTTTCCAGTCTTATCAACAACCTCACCCAGTGATTCCAAGAAAACTCGATTTCTCAGAACTGTTCTTTATTGCATAAACACAAACACGCACAACATGTAGTTGCATGAGGCAAAACTTATTGTTTATCAGGGAAAACAGTGGCACTCAGCCAGGGGCTCGTTAGTATCCCCCCACATGTCTGGTGCTTTTCACCCTGCACCTCCGGAAAAGGAGACCAGCATTTGGTTCCACAGCCCGTGATGAATGTAAAGATGAGTCCATTTGCTGCCACTCAGATTTAGAAAGTCCCCATAAAGTTAGGCCCTTTGTTGAAAATTTTTTTGGAGGGGCCCTTACAAACTGGTTAACAAACAGAAAAGTTATAATGTCTTCATTTTGTGTCTTTCTGGGCAGATTATTTGACCACAAAAAGAAAATAATCATTGCCACAGAACCTATATAATCCCTAAAAAATGCAGATATTGCATATTTACAACATGTGTTCTTTCAGCCTTGTTTATTTTTACTGCTTTAGTTAAGAAAATAAACTTAAATTTTGTTATTTAGAGTCCAAAGATTTTAGAAATTAGTTGTATCTCAGTTTTTCCAGGTGTCTGACTGTCCATCTACTATTAATATTTACAATATAATATCATAAATTATTATTAATATAATACATTTATTTACAATATGATACATTTAAACATGTGATTTAAAGGTACTTTAAATACACCAAATCACATTAAGTCCATCAGAGTATAGAGCTGAGATGGTGGTTACTGCAAGTCTCCTAGGCCAGTTATCTTTAGCAGGACTTGGTGAGTTTGGTAATTGGATTTAGCTACTACCTCATTTACAGATGTGCCTGAAAATATTGGTACCTTTAATTTAATATCTTGTAGCACAGCCTTTGGAGGCTAAAACTGCAGTCAAGCGCTTTCTGTAACTCCGAATACAGTTTCTGCACTTAATACAAGAGGAACATTTCTGTGACAAGGTTTCAAAGTGCTGATATTCAACTGCTGATAAACTTCCTTTTCCTGTGGACTGTACATGTGTGTGTTTTCTAGTATGAACACTCTCTAGTGGAGGAGTGTGTGTGGATGTATCATATAATAACTTCCTCCGACCTGCTGACCTCTGCAGTGAAGCTGTGGTGTGTGCCAGAACCACAAGATCATAGAACACAAATTTTTACGTGTACAGGTCAGAGCTATCTTTACATGAAGAGAGAGATACTATAGTAAATGCAATCTGTCTGCTTGACCTCATAATGATTATTTACAGTTTTACATGAGCTATGACACTAATGAATAATGCAAATCTTGAACAGATGATGTATTCCATATTTAACACACACAGTATACGCACTGAACTTGCAGTTTCCAGTGCTCCCACAGTAGCTGTTGTGTTGACTGGCTCACAGTGTGAATAGACACTTGGACAAAGAGGAGAGCGGCTTAGCTCAGATTTAAGAGAATGAATTTTCATGATTTACAACCTTTCTGTAAGAGCTTTGCTGTATTGATTTTTAAAACTCCGGGGGTGAAGCTTGATAAAATGTTACTTTCATTTCATGGGTGGAATAGAAAAAGGAAGACGGATTCTTGTGGAGGAAGAGAGAAGACTGTGGCTATTACACCTGCAGGCAGGCCAAACACCGAGAGCTTTTCTGTCTTTGCAAAAGAATCTCCATCCTTCTGACACACACAGACACACACACATCCTCACTTTGATCCAAGCAACTCAGAACAGCTTGAACAAAATTTGAACCTACAGCCTCCTGGGCATGACACAAAAGTCCTTCTGAGGTTTAAACCTATGAATTTCTTGAGCCGTAACACTCAAGAATTTTTCTTTATAAATCACTGCACGCTATTGAGCATCAAGGATAAATCAAAATCAGTGCATACTCCATACCATTTTTACTGCAACTTTCCGAAGAAATGCAAGACTAAAGTATTTCTCACAGGCTCTTTATACTTAGCAACCGGAAATTTGATGTCTCAGTCCTGTGTCAGTGGAGGCAGGTCACCATTTTCATCATATTTAAATGAATAAAGATACATTGTTAGAACTTTCCCATCACTGCAAGCTTAACTGGACATAAAGCCTAAACTGTGATAACAGAATTAGAGTTACAAAACAGATATCTAAGGGGACTGTTAAATAGGAACCCTACCAATTTTACACATCAAAGTCTGTTTACAAGTCTGGGGGGGCACTACTGCATATGTGAAAGAAATTGTATAAAGACTTTTCTGACTCCAGAGGGAGCTATGCAAAATTTGATGCATTTCCTAAAGTGATGTCACTTGAGGCAGCGTTGGTTGAGGCTGAAGACTACAACTTTAAAAATGAAAAAAATATCTGGGATTGTGGAGTTAGGAAGAACTGAGGTAACCACACCTCTATAGCCTCCTCATATCTGCTTGAGGCTCAAGGCTCAAGGCTGCATTAGCATATGCCAATAGCATAACATGCCCGAATGTATGACCAAACTGTTGGTGGTCAAGTTGCTTTGTGAGTAAAGTAGGCGTCAGGTTTTGACAAGGAAGGAGAAGGTATAGAAAACTGTCCATCATGAGTCAGTGTTACAGGAGTGTGATGCAAAATCAATGGAGTACCCCTTTAAGTGCATCATCTGGCGTGAGCTTGCAAGTGGTACGCATCCTGTTACTGTTTGGATACTGAGCTCCTGAGGACTACTTGTTGCTTTGCAAGCCCTCAGACTGCTGCTGCTCATTTGTGGATTACACTGCTCTTGAGGCAACAAGCACAAGTGTGCCATTTGTATTTGCATGGTGCTTGACATTTACACAATGGGAAAGCAATTAGGACAGAACTAGGGTCATTAATACAGTGAATAGGCTAGACATGTTTGCTCTGATAGTCACTGCAATATGTAATCAATGATGCCGTATGCATTCCTACATACAAAAACAAAAAAAGAAATGACAATAAAATAAAGAAAAATAAAGAAATCTTAATCTTAAAGATCCTTGCGCCTACTCTTCTTCTGTTTCGCCTTCATTTCTGCTGCTCAGTGGTGTAAACACACACTTACACAATAAAAATGTGTCTTTGTTTATCACTAGCAGCCTGAATCTAAGCAGCATAAAGGCCCATTCTTTGAACATGCATTTTTCAAGCGGTTTCAAAGGGAAACAAGACAATACAGGCAATTGAAACAAAGAGACACTAACAGAGGCTTATAATGCTGGGTGAGAATAAATAGTGGTGGTTGCCGATGCTAGGTCAAGGTAAAAGAAGCGGATAAGATCTCAGGTTAAAAAAAAAAAAGACAAAATAAATAAAAATAAAACTATTAAAAGAAAACATATATAATAAGTCAATGAGTCATAGTCATCATGGATCAATGGTTTATGTCTGCAAACTGCTGATGTTTTAAAGATACTATATATGTGTTATATAATGTACTGTGTAAAACCTTAAAAAATATGTCTTTTCTAATGTCTTTCACAAGCAAATGAAATTAAGAACCCAACTTAAACTACGCAAACATCCTCAAGACATATACATACACAAAAACAAATGCACATGGTAGCTGCTAGGTGACGGGGCACCGAGGTGCATCCCAAAGCATGATGGTGGTCACCGCTTATTAGACTTACAACCTACCAAATCATTACTGTTCCCAAAAGTGTTTTTCGACTGCATCTGGTTGGCAAACATCCTCGTTTTGCCAGTCTTATTAGATACATAGGTGAGTAAAGTAAATTTGACATCACTGAGCAAAGGGTGAGCGTTGCCAGAATGCTAATCAACTGTGAACTGTCTGCACAGGTGTTAATGTATAATGGTTGCAGTAATAGTTGCAGTTACCTTGTCCGATGATTTAGTGTGTGACAAAGAAAACAGGTTGGGAGAGAACAGGCGAGTCTGCATCAAAGCTTTTACTCCAGAAGCAAGTTAAATTTGATGAAATCTTACTATATGTTATATCTGCATATACTGAGATATGTACCCAGTGAAGAACCTTGCAGACCAGTAGGATATTGCAGGCAGAGCCATGCATCAGAACCTCATCAAGAACATTTGTTCACTGATACAATATTCTGCTTGTATTGGAGAGTGTAAGTTGTATGAAAATACAATTTATTTCATAAAAACCTGTTTCTATAATCCTTCTGTCTATAAGACAACTTATTAACTCAAAGTCTAGCTGTTTTCCCTGCAGTATCATAAGGTCAATATCCACTTCAAATCTAAACAACTTTGTGACAGCTGCTTTGAATGTTCTATTGAACTACAATCTTTCTTTTGCAACTATAAAAGTAGCAATGCTGAGCCTCTAACAGGATGAGCACAAAATATATCCCACTCAAAGAAGAAAAAGCCAAGCCAGGTCTTTTTGGCAGGTTAACTGTAAAAATCCAAGATATTGTGCAGAGAATGCATAATTTCTATGTCAAAAAGTTTTGACAAGTGATCTAATTTCAGAGGTTTTGTTGTAACTTAGAGATGAATCACAATCACCCAACAGACTCATTCTTATGTTTATTTAAAAGTCTGTTTTAATTTTTTATTGGTTTGTTATTTATTAATACATGATTAGAACCACTTGACACAAGCATTCAAAAATACGCATAACCATATTCGATTACATCAAATATTCAATTAAAAATACACTTAAGCCAAATTTGAAACATCTTATCTTGGATCTAGCAATTTAAGCACTTAGTGTAGTGATGAGGAAGAAAGTGGGGGTATCAACAGGTCAGGACAGCTAAGCAACCACAGCACAGCCCATATGAATAGATTAGGACTCCCTTATGGAAATGATCCATAACATTTTCAGTGTCCTTTCATTTAGTAGCCACAGGGACAACAAATAATAGTAGCCTGCATTCGATACAAGGCTTACTTCTACCTGCTATGATGAGAAATGAAAGGCTGTTGGTGTTGTTGGATGAATTCTTTTTGTGTTGCTCAAAATGGTGAATGCTTTTGGCAGAAGGTAGAATAGACAAATGGGGGCAACAAGCAGAGGTGGTCTGCATGCTACACTGATTATATTGACCACAGCAGGGCTTCCCCTGCCAAACACACCTCGGAGTTTCCTCCCCCTTTTTCTCTCCAAACTCTCTGTCTCCCAACCAGTCGATGCACCATTTGTATTCTTTCCATTCTCCTGCTTTCTCATTATCTGTCAACAGCACATAATTTATAGCCATCTCTGCAGCATCCATACCATACCAACTGACCGTTGTTTGTGTGTTTTTAGCTACTCCATTTTAATAGAGATGTAAGGATTATCCCAGATGGATGAGGGAGATTCAGTGTAAGCTGTAGCTGACAGATCGATAGTTGGCTGGTGGCCACCACAGTAGAAAGTCAGTTCACTCTGGGGAAGAAATATAGCTGGTACATGATTTTATGAAGATACAGATAAACAAATTTAGAGATGCAGAAAGGGGATTTCTTGGTATTTCACAGAACCTTGCAAAGGCTCTCAGAGCAGCCATCATTTACATTTCTATAACTGTGCATTTACGGTCTTGTAAAACACAATACTGGTTAATAGAAGAAAGGACATTGTGCAGCACTGGCACAGGGCCATTACTTAAGCAAGGCAGAAGTTCAAGCAATCAGCAAATCAGATGGCAAATGCTAAAATGGAAAGGTTTGTATGCTGGCTCTTAAAAACATTAAGGAAACTATTTGTCATTTTGTGGAGCTTTTTTCTTCTTTCTTTTCCTCGATTAAAATATGTTTGTATTTCCAGGTTTCTTTTGTGTTAAGTTCACATTCTGGTTACATAAATGGGACGCTGTCCAATAGTAAGATAGCAGACACCTACAATATTTTTCAGGCTTCAAGAAAAGAGGAGAACCACAAATAACAAATTGATCGACTGGTCTGCAGCCTTGAGACAAGATGTGGGAATTAGCAAGACTAAGTTCAATCAGAGACACATTAGTGAAGGAACTGACCATTTATAGCAATTATAAATAGTTAGATTTGGAATATTCTCTTCTCTCTGAGGGGAGAACTAATCTAAACTAATAAACACATACATGAACATTAGATATTAGTTAAATCAACAATACCAAAAGCTTGTGTGGTTGAGTGTATAAGCAGAGTAACTGTGAAAAAACGTCATAAGGTTTTGAAGAATGATCTAACGTTACTAGTCAGCTCAGCTAGTCAGACACCAGTCAGTAAGTGTAAGCGTAGCCTGATCCCAATGCTCCATATATGGTACATATCCACCAGGACTACTTTGCAGGAATCTCACTGAAATTCATTATAACATGAGCGCATGATGAAAGGGTAGGATGATACCGTAACAAGGCTTACAGCAAAAAAAAATCTGATTTGAATTTAAAAGCCTCCTACCTTCTGGTATGTACAGTACACAACTTGGCAGATTAATGGTGATGTTCTAGACTTGAGGGTGTTAAGGCACTTTCTTGATCCATTATGTATTCCCTGATATTCCTCCCAGCACATTCAGTCACTGCACTGCGATACTACATGTTATGAATAACCAGTGACTCAGATAACAGCTGCACATACATTTCACAACACTTTAATTACCGCACATTAGCAGGGGAATAACAGAGGGATTGAGGGACAGGGGGAAATGAGACATTAATAGACCCTAAGTTGTTGACCTGGAAAGAGATAGAGGACAGATCAGCTGTGTTGCATATTGAAGATTTTTTTGTTCAGAGAGGCAAACAGGTAAAGCCTAACACATTGTGGGGGGACTCCCTGTTGTGATGCAAAACTCCTCTTTTCAGTGGCACAACCTAAACCATAGTTCTATACATTCTGCAAAGAAGGGAAAAATAATTTTCTACAAATGTGTGTAAGATTTTATTACAAGCCAGAGTGTACATCCATTAGAAAGCCATTAATAACGGCAGTGATTTTAAATGGCCGAAGAGCTCTATTCTTAGCTCCTCTTGGCACTGACCAACAGTTCACCAGTTCAGCTTTGACGCCCACCTCCGACCTTGTTGTTCATTAATTCATGAAGCTGCTCCCCCTCCAGCCCTCATGACCACCACCCCTCCCGGCACTGATGCTGCATTAAAGGCAGGAGAGAGCAACACTTTGGAAATAATGAGGCTACCCCCACCTTAGCTCTGAGCCCGACACTCCTCCGGATGGGAAATCATCTGAGTAATTACTATAGGTACCAGAGATCTGTGGGAATGTGAAAATATTATGGTCAGCACCCTTCACTGTTGTTCTGCTATGTTTTTTTATGTGAGTCTGCGGATTTGTTCAAGTGGTTAAAGACCATAACAGGAACCTTTTAGAGGCATGGTTTATGCCAAATAACATTTAAGTGTTTTAATCTGATGAGCCGATTGCTCATTATTTCTCAAGAACCGCATATGTATGTATCAACTGACTGAAATTAAATGGTTTGAATGCAGACAGAAACTTCACCAGTGAGACTAAACTGAGGTGGAATCACAGAAGCAGTTTACGGCCTTCCACAGAGCTGAGCGACTCACTGTTCACTGGTGATTAAGTGTTTTAATCTGATGAGCCGATTGCTCATTATTTCTCAAGAACCGCATATGTATGTATCAACTGACTGAAATTAAGTGGTTTGAATCCAGACAGAAACTTAACCAGTGAACAGTGAGTCGTTCAGCTCTGTGTCTAAGTGCAGTGGAGGGCTGTTTGGTATAAACACTCTCACATCACAGCGGGGTGGGGCTTCTGGGCTCTGACTTGCTGAGCGGGACAAAGGCATGCACCCCGCTCAGTTAGACTGCCTGAGAGAGAAGAACAAGCATACACAGGAGAAAAAAAACAGAGACGGAGGCAGTAAAACAGGCCAGACATGTTTGATTGGCAGCAGAATCAACCAATGGAAGGCCGTAAACTGCTTCTATGATTCAACCTTAGTTTAGTCTCACTGGTGAAGTTTCTGTCTGCATTCAAACCATTTAATTTCAGTCAGTTGATACATACATATGCGGTTCTTGAGAAATAACTTCAATCGGCTCATCAGATTAAAACACTTAAATGTTATTTGGCATAAACCATGCCTCTAAAAGGTTCCTGCTATGGTCTTTAACCACTTGAACAAATCCGCAGACTCACATAAAAAAACATAGCAGAACAACAGTGAAGGGTGCTGACCATTATATTTTCACATTCCCACAGATCTCTGGTACCTATAGTGTTCACTTGTTTATTCAAAGTTAATTAAATGTGTTGTGCATCCAAACAACTTCACACTCGACACTGCACTTCCTTGGGTCCTCAGCGGTACACCTGCCAAGTGTGAAGTCGAGTCAGAGCCCAGAAGCCCCGCCCTGCTGTGGTGTGACAGTGTTTATATCAAACAGCCCCCAGTGCAGTCAGACACGGAGCTGAGCAGCTTGCTGTTTGCTTGTTTATTCAAAGTTTATTAATATTAAATGTGTCACGTGTCAAAATGGCACCAAATTCGACACTGCACTTCCGTGGGTCCCCAGCAATACACCCGCCAAGTATGAAGTAGATCAGATGAACAGTTCTCGAGATATGCAAAGGACAAACATACATACATACATCAGGGGTGGGCCTGAATCCAAATGCGTTATTTGGCAAAGCACAAATGGTGGGTTTTTTTACGAACATTTATTTTGTACAAATGTTTTAAAAATTATTTGTTTTTGGGAAGAAAAAAAACATGTTAAATACCAGCGCACAGGTCAGTTACATCGCGTTCTCTGTCTCTCTCCTCTGCTACACAGTTAACGTCTATCAGCAGGTCTCAACAAGGGGAGTCACATCCACCTGCTACATGACGCACATTTCCTTATTTGGACATCACTCCTGGAGTTGGGGGTGTTCCCCAGAGATAAAACTGAGCTATTGACTCGCGCAAAGTGCTTTCAAGGGACTCTCCATAACCTGTTGTTCCACTTCTCTTTTCCACAAAGTTAGGTTGTAAAAAAATAGGCAATAAATGAAAGTGCAAATCAATAATCGCCTTTCAAGTTCTTCCCTACACGTTACACACTGTGCTGTCTCTGTGTTATGGGAGTATAAATGAGTAGAAGTCTGTCTGTATATTTGTGATGCATTTAGTTTTTGCTCAGTAGACAGTGCAGTCGTCTATGATCTGGGAGACTTGAGTTTGAGATCCAGTGGGGAGACCTCCTTCATAAGACAGTTTATTCATAAACACTTTATTTTTTTTACACCTATTTCCACTTTTATTAGAATACAAACACAAATATAAATGATTTTGCTGCCTCAACAAATATAGATACAAATACAAATACTGGGCTCTCTGCACATCCCTAACATACATACAGACAGACAGACAAACAGACAGATTCCTTGCTTTAGATTTTTTGGGTGCCATTTTTAAAAAAAAAGTGATTTTAGCTTTTTGGTATTTTCTCAAAACGTCCAAGCTAGCGGTGACTCTTTTTCACATTTGTGAGAAGTCTTCAATCACAACATTATTGTCTGACCTGTCACTTGTATGTGATTTCCCATCATTCATACTGCTATGGTATGTCAAGGAGATGAATAATGAATCACTTTCCCTGTTGAAATAGGTCTTTCAAATGTAATTATACATACTTAATGAAAATTTTCAAAAGTGGGAATGTCAGTTTGACTGCTGTACACTTGTAAGTATTTCACATCTAAATGCCAGAGGCTTCAAAGAACTGGAGATGCCCCTGATCCCCTACCTTCAATATTTATTCTGCCATAAAACATCCATGAAACTGAGGGAGCTCTTTTTCATTCACGGCAGGTCTGCAATCAACACCAATAAAACAAGCATGCCATCAAACAACAAAGCCATCTGTCGGGCACTGATGCTGCATATAGACGATACATGCACACACACACACACACACACACACAAGCACATGTGTATGCTTCTACAGTCGTGGTGTCTTGTGAAGAGGTGTCACAATTCTGTTTATCTTCGTTTATTTATATTTATGCTCTCCATATGCTGCACATACAGAGCTAGAATAGCTATGTCATGTTCTGTTACTTTCTCTTTCATTCCATGCTCACACTTAAACCCTGGTCACACAGTAAAGTTTATCTACGCGTCCTCACAAAATAGGTAGTGCTTGAGGCTCAGCTAACAAAGTTACTGGCAAGCTAGCCGCAATATGCTAGCTAGCTGGAAACATGCCAGTATTAGCATATCCCAATAGCGCTCCATGCTAGTTAGTAGCCCCAAAACTTTAATGACAGATGCCATCTAGTGGCCATAGTAATTATGACCCAGAGCAGTGGTGCAGTTGTGATGACGTTCTATATGTTGGGCCTCATACTCCATGTGCATGAGACAAAGGCAGGCCTGCACACAGTCACAAAGCCTGATAAAAAGTAAGGGCATCTAGTCAAGTAAATGGAGTCCAAAATGGACTCCATCTCCCAGCATGCTTTGCTCAGTTCGCACCTTGGTGTGAAATCATCTCTCATTGGTAGAGACGCACCAACACCACCGGGAGTCATGGCAACGCAGCCGTGACGTCACATGGTTAAACCTAACCAAGTGGTTTTTGTGCCCAAACCTAACCAGACCTTAACTCCAGTGTTGTCACATCATAAAAGATCATTATTTTTACCAGTGGTTTGTAATGGTTCTGGAAAACACAGATAAATGATGTTGTCCTGACAGAAATCAGTAAAGCTGTCAGTTCCTCAAAGGTCCGCGCTTTCAAGACTGTATGGTGTTCGTCAACGGCGCGAAGCTCACCAAAGTTGAAGTTAATGCATAAGACCAACGCAGATTTATCCCACCGTCGAGACTGAATCCACTTATGATTAAATTTTAATTACAGATTACGCTGAGAATTTTCACTGTTTTTTCTGTCAGCAGTATAAACAATAAAAATGCAAGAGATCCCTATACATAGATAGAGGAAATACAAACCATAAAGTGTACACATCTCAAGACACCTGAAGATGAAAGCAGGGGAGCAAAGGGTATCCGTGGGAGGGTGTCCATAATAGGCAGATTGTTTGAGAGCAGCATCAGAAAAATGGCCAAACAGGTTGGAAAGATGAATAAGAATGTTGGTAGGAAAATATCAAATACCCGAACCTGAGGGACTCCTGTCCTGAATGTTCTCAAAGGATTCTCTCAGTTTCACACCGACTCCTGAATAAGCTGCTCTTTTCTATTCCTCCCTACACACAGGCGCCATGCACTTTCATTTTCATACTGACGCTAACTGAGGGAGCCCTCACATCAAGTTCCTTGGGGCTGTCATACATTCTGAACTGGGCACTACTACAGGAAACAGAGGCTCTCAGCCTTCTGTGTTCATACGACTGATGATACAGCCTCTAACAAGTGAAGCTAAAGCCAGTGCACGCCTCCAGATTGGTCCTCTCAAGGATTGCATTTCTTATAGGACCACTCAAGTGATGTGGCAAGTCAATTTGACAATCATAAAAGGTAGCACTAACAAGTGCAGGCTCCTGATAAAGAAAGCCTGCAGAGAGAGACTCCAGTGAAGTGAGGGAATGGGGAACTTGCTCTAAAGAAAACCAGCCAACCATGAAATGCCCAACCTTTACACTTGAGAGATGGTAGGAGACTGTATTAGCTGGACAGAAAAGCAACAACAGCACACAGGAGTTGCATTCTCTAGCACCATCATTTCATCATATGTAACAAAACCACACTTCCTTGTTTGCTTTTAGGGATTTTATATCAATTCCCCATAGAATAATTCAGTTTTTTAGGATTTATCTCATTTGAATTAGTCTGTTTCTGCATAAAGAGTGTTATTACAGTTATCTAGATGCTTCCATAAGTCGTGTTTCCACTACTTTCAACAACAAACTGAAAGAATTCCCCCGCTCTTATTACATTTCAGAAGAAACGCCTGATTCAGGGAGCAGCCTGGAGGAGAAATTAGCCGGGAGTTTATTGGCTCAGATAGAAAAGCAGCAGATTGAAAAGGGGTGAGATGATTGAACTCTCCTTTATTCCGTGGTGTGTCCTTTGTGCCAGGCTGCACAGTCACTTTGATGCTATCTCTGTCATTCGAACCACACACTGCGCCTTCCATGCCTCACACAAAGGAATATGATGCACTACCAGAGGCCTTGAATGGGCTCTCCATCTATTTTCTGAAAGAGTGGGACTCTCCTTTGATTCACCTCATCTGTTACAGCATTCAGTGTTTCTCATTATCAAAGTACATCATCACAGTAAAAGCCTCAGTAAGGTATTTCAGAATAACAACTGACTGAGTAAATTCTAGTTACTACATATGACCCGGCTTTAAGGACATCAGGCTATATTAAAACTAATACTTTTCCCAATAAAAACAGGTTGCTGGTGGATGAATTTCCCTACATGCTGTTTACCACGCTAACTCAAAAGCATTGTTTTTCTGCATTAATATAACCTTCCAAGAAGTTTATGAAAATGTGAGCGCACAACAATCAAACACACCTAACAGGTAGAAAAGGTCGACTGTCAGATCCTCCCTTACAAAGGAACTGAGTGATAATGGGAGGAATGGTTGTACCTTGCTTACAGAGGAGGATAGAAGAGGCAGGGAGAAATGGGAGGAGGAGATGGAGGAGGATGAATAACATCTTTCAAGGCTGCCATTACCGGAGTAATTCACAGACTAAGGCGCAAAAAGAGACCTTTGAGTGGGTGGCTTGATAATTGAGGTCTGATCAGAACCTCCATTAGCACAGGAATAAGCTGCAAATGGAGCAAGGGAGCTGCATGAAGAGAGGAGCGGGGCAAACTGTGCTGAAGGAACACAGCGTTCCAATCTCAATGAGACCCACTTCACAACACTTCTGCCTGTACTGAACATGTCCAGGGGCTAATGGACAAAATAACATAAACACTTAATTCTGAAATAACGTCATCACAGTTACAAACTATAGGATGAATGCCAATTAGCAGGATGTATCACATGATTTAAGGAGGAACACATAAAGTATCAGCAGCATTTATCAGCTATGAAGCAGGTCTGCTAATCAACACTTGATTGTGAGTTTTCACAGCAACAATTGTCAGTCTACTACAGAGATGCCAAATCATCAGCAATCAACTTGCAGGCGTTAAAAACGCTTCATAATAATCGAATATGACAAATGGAGTAGCATAGAAAATCATGAGAACAGACAATCTGTGTGGACAAAGAGGAACAGCAATCACAAGATGAATCGAACCAACAGAAATGATATGTGGGGGTTAAAAATATTGCTAACTGGCATGTGACATTTAGTTTGACTCACTTTGTAATAGAGTTTGAAATAGTGAGTACTTCGCATGGAGCAGGAATTGCCACATTATTGCAAAGTGTAGAGAAGCATAGAGACATAGCAGCACTGAACTGAGATGAGCATGAAGGAGGGAATGAAGGACATGAAATTTGAACATGATTGAAGTGGTGATGGACATGAGAGTCATTCTTAGTAATGTAGCTATGCATACAGTCTTCAAGCAAAGTCCATGCTAAGGAGCCTGACAGCATCTTTTTTGTTTATTTTGTCTACCCCACGTAGTACCTTTGTGCTGTATATTCAGTATTCTATTATTAGAGATTTATATAAACAAACAGGTTCCTCATTTTTACAGTTGTAGCTGTTGTTGACAACCTTATTAATGTAATTACTGGGCACTAATAGTAATGCAGATAAATGATAATCAATTGATGATCAATTTTCAGCACTGATTCTATGATGCTACACAAATAGTTTTACAACATTGTTAAAAAGAATGAATAAAATTAAATATTCAAACAGACTTCCAAGATGGAGCAATGCAACACATACAGTTTAAAGTAAGATGCTTACACTGACTATATTTTAATCAACTAATATTTTATTATTAATATTAATATTTCTAAAAAATATTTTTTTATTTTATTTTTGGAGCTCTGCATTTACAGAGATACGCTGCTAGTGCCTAAATATATTGGGGTAACACTATAATTTATTTTCCCCTATTTAGCATTCATGAGGGGTATATAAACAGTTAATGTATTTGTCCACAGCTATGATTATGACAACTCCTATGGGCATCCATAAGTGGAGGCTGGTATATAAACAGATAATCGATAACAATATAGTAAACAGAGTTGTAATAATATAAAATATGTCTTCATGGGAGATTAGTTATGATTGTTGACAAATATTATACATTAATAAACACTTCAAAATGTCTTTATATCTGCGTATAACTCCATTATAGTGTGTTATAAACCATTTATTAAGTGTTTATACACTGCTTATAAATGCTAAATAGGGGGATTTTAAAGTACAGTGTTACCTGAGTTAGACTGTGTCTCTTTGAAGGGAAAGACAGCAACAAATAGAGTGCAATCAACAAATTGAACAAGTTATGTCTTCTTGTGTGTTATGCAGTATAGGGCACCCATACTATATATTAATTCGTAATCCCCACCGTGCAATTCCTTAACAAAATCCATAGGATTCTAGGTCAATCCTCCTCAAATGAATTTCATTTCATGGCTTAAGTCAAGCAGTGATTAAGTATGAAGAGAATTCCACGGGAATACCGGTGCATTGTACAGTAAGAGAAGTAGCCCCTCTAAACCTCCAAGGTAATGAATGAAGAATAAGATAGCAATTCCCACTCCGTGCTCTGAGGATTAGGAACATGAGGACAGCAGAGGGAAGAAGAGACAGTGATTCTGATGGATACTCCTGTTGGGGAGAGGAGCACTACTCCCAATGTTCCTCCTGCTGATTGATCTGACTGACTGGGAGAGGACAGGGTGGAGGAGTGAAACAAAAGGCACTATCTGTGCTGGGTGGGGTCTTATCACCCCCTTGGCTGTCTAGCCGACAGAAGCCTGGTTTATTTTGTAGCGAGGAAGTCAATAACGGGGTGTGCCTAGGTAGTGAAAAAGAATAGCTACTCCTCAGATGTCCCACTACTGGTAAAACACAGCTCTGCATTTCACTTAACGACATCTGTCACGGCATCACAGCATTTCACTGCTATGGCGTACATCTAATTCATATATGGCAACAGAACAAAAGATTGATGCTTTGTAATATACTCTGTAATAGTACGTAAGCAGATCCCATGTGGTAGAGTGTAATATATGTTCCCCCTGAATTATGTCACCTGATGTAAATGTGTTTTTCCATGAAAACTCTGGGGACATTTAACCTGATGAATAGAAATCTGTATGCATGAATTTCTGCTTAATGGGATCCCTCACCTTAACTGAAATGCAATTATCCTGTCACAAATGTGGTAAATATCTACATCTACATCTGTTTGTTCTTTTTTCATGTAAAACACACACAGTACAGATACAAACATGATTTAAATCAGGACACATGTTTGGCATAATGCATCATGATTGTGTGTAGTGTAGGTTTTAGTATGCACTTACGTTTAAACATAATAAAGTACATTTACAAGACATGTTCAGATAATTGGACCTTAGAATAGAATCAGACTGCTTACTGATGTGTACAGATGGCCCTCCCCATTCATGGCGATGTATAATCCTGTCTTCACAGACTGAATGGCGACAACTCTGAGGCCCACGGGAATAAGGTTGAACAAAGCTGAAAAACACACAGGTGAACAGGCAAACATGCACTTATATAAAAATATTACCAAACACCGTTGCTATAGACAGACCTAACCATTACATGAACATTAAATGCAGTGAAACTTTATGGTACAATTCATCATCCAAATGCAAGCTGCCTATCATTAATGCTTCACAAGGCATAGATAATATAGTTGCTGTAAATAGCTGTTGCATTTAGGTAATCTCTGAAGATAAATTTCTGTATGGCTGGTGAACGTGACAAGCCTAGCATAGCCTCGGCCACCCAGAGCCACCTAAGAAACAGCTGTAATTGGGGCCACCACTGGTGCGTGGTAGATTTAATAGCCCTTTTGTTGTTGTAGCAGACTCCTTGGGCCTGGTAGGCAATGGCTGTTGTTTGTGCTGGTGAGAAACAACAGGACTAGCCTAGCTGTGACATTAAAGGGTAATTTATGGTAGGTCGCTTTTGATAAGCGTCACTTGACAGAAATGAAGTATTTCTGACAGAAAAAAGTGTCGCTTGACACTTTCCTTTCATGTCACGCACCTGGAGAATTGTGTTATGTTGCAGACACTGTCATATTTTGTCATGTGTGATTGGGTAGTGTTACTAACGTCGCCATGGAGATTGTAGTTTTCACTGAACTTCCTTATTGATATTTTGGTCTGTAATTTCAGATAACTTGTAACATCCTTGTTTAATTAGTTTAACCTTTCACCAAAGCATAAATTGAAAACGTCGCACAACTCTTTCATTTCTTTTGCGCAACACTTATCAAGTGTCGAGCGACCTACCATAAATCAGCCTTAAATGAGACATAAAGGCACTACATAATGACCTCTGCTGACCCCATAAGTAGTTGGTATTGGCAGATTTGGAACTGATGCGTGACCATTGGTTTTTGGTGGCTTTGGGCCAATTTTAAAAAAGTTTAATGTGCAGCAGTCAGTGCCAGCACTTGATTTTGATTTTGGAGTTTTAATGATACAAAATGTCCCTTGTCCACACTATCTGTATGCCTACTGTTTCACCACAAGTCCCACAAGTCAGGCTATCTGATGTGACATGTGCCACATCTTTTCATGCTGACAGGGGTAAGTGACACAATGTAGAGTGTCAGGCTAGCGTTAACATCAAGCACTGGAATTAAATTAACCACCTAGCCTAAAGCTCTATAGAGGAGAAGTGCCAGAATGAGCTAATAATACCCTTTCTCCCCATTAAACCTACTGTTTCCTGGTCCACTTTCCCTCTTGGAGAGAAGGACAAATCTGTGTGATCCTATACTGTAGCTGCCATTTAAGATGACATTTTTGCTTCAAAGGCTATAAAAAACAAGGGAAGCAGTGGCGGGACCAGAGGGGTGGCATGGGCCTGTCAGAAATCTGATTAAACACCCCCTGCCAGATTCAGAGGGGTGTAGGCAATTACAGTCAGGTGAATGCTTGATCCCTACAGTGAAAGGATCTGGTGGCTCTGTTATGCCATGGGGGGCATTTTGCTGGCAAGGTTTTTTGTCCACTTGTCCCCTTAGAGGGAAGGGTCACTGCAAATCAATACAAAGTTGTTCTGAATCATCACCTTTATCCTATGATGAAACATTTCTATCCTGATGGGAGTGGTCTCTTCCAGGATGACAATGCCCCTATTCACAGGACATGAGGGGTCACTGAATGGTTTGATGAGTATGAAAATGATGTAAATCATATGCTATGGCCCTCACAGTCACCAGATTTCAACCCACTTGAACACCTATGGGAGATTTTAGACTGACGTATTATCGCTCTCCACCACCATCATCATCAAAACACCAAATGAGGGAATATCTTTTGGAGGAATGGCGTTCATCCCTCCAGAAGAGTTCAGAGACTGTAGAATCAATGTCAAGTTGTATTGAAGCTGTTCTGGCAGCATGTGGTGACCCAACACCTTACTAAGACACTTTATGTTGGTTTTTCCTTTAATTTGTCACCTGTCTGTAGCTTGTGAGTATAAATTAATGTAGAACAGGTAGCATGAGCATTGATTGAAATTTAAGCTGAAATAAATCATTATCAATATAAATAATAATAAATAACAATCACTGCTAATAATTTATCATTTAAATCCAATGTGTATTCATATTCATGTTGAGTTTTGACTCTTACACTTTGCTATAAAATTAATGTATTTGGTATAGATTGCAATGTCCAAAATACAATTTCTAATGCTTTTAAGTCAGTCTATGATTAAAGGCTGGATAATGATATGTGCACTTCATCCACAGTCTCCAATTTGAAAGAGGTGCAGTGCGCTATTTATTCACGGATCACACAGCACCAGTGACTTCATAAATTATTTAAACCCTCCAACACGGCACCAGGATATAACCGTCATTTACCGCCATTGCTTTTTAAAATCCAGCAAGAATCCTGTGGTCCACCGAAGCTGTCAGGACATTTTAAATTTAAGCAAAACTCCAAACCTAATTTCCTTCAGTCATGTCATATGACTAACTGAATGTGGCCATCACACTTGCTTAAGTAAATAATAAAGGCAAGTGACAGTAATAATGGAGACATATTTATTTATACTGTGAGTTATAGTTGTTGCCTCATTACCCAGGTGTCTGTCCTGATGCACAAACAAAAAAGTGTTTCCTGAAACCTAAATCTGGCTGAAAACTGACATCATCTGCCATTTACAGCTTATTTGGGGTTCTGCATATTTATAGTTTGTACAAAACCAACTGTTTGGATTTATTGCAAGCAAGGACACTTTTAAACTAAAACCTTGTTAAAATATTGACTTGCACATTCATTAACAGCTGTAGAAAAGAGAAACTAACCCCTGAGCAAACACAGAGTGTTTCTCATTTCTAAAGCTCTCAGTCAAGTTAATCTTTGAATAACTATAAAATGAAACAAAAATGAAAACAAACGTAATTTCTGGGTTGAAAAACATTTTTGCTTATTGTTTATGGCTACAAATGGGGTACTTACTTATTGGCATTATCAGAATACATAGTTGTGTATTTGGCATTTCTTTAACTGAATAAACAATTTACATATTAATAATTTACAGTTATTATTATTATTATTATTAAGAGCAGGACTCAAATCTGTCCCGTCTTTGAGGGTGTAACCCAGTCTGGCTTCCCCATTCAAGTTTTTCTAGACCCATTACTGGAGGGAAGGTATCAACCTGAAGGTTAGAGAAGCGTGACTCATGGGTTGCTGGTTCATTTCCCGCACCTGAAGGATAAATCTAGACCTGAAAGCGAGCCAGGAACTCACCCCTGATCCCTCTGTGTAAGTGAACTGTGAATGTAAAGTGGTGTGTAACTGGAAATACCCTTGTGCTCAAGTAACCTATTCAATTTAGATTTTAAGTAATGAAATCTTGACAGTACTACCGGTTGAGTTGCATTTCATGGTGTCTTCTGTTAGCAAGTCTTCAAATGTTTCTTGACACCTAAAGCGTGTTTGATCTAGGAGGCCAACAGACACAGTCAAGGTACTCACAGGAATTACTGCTGTCATCCTTGGTCCCATCAAGAGAGCCATCGGGATTCATTTGCAAGTAGTATCCCTGCCTGCAATATAACCTGGTCACTATACCCTTGAGCTGGGGATCTGAAGGAGAGAAACAGGGAGAAACAACAGCAGGAGACAAAGATTAGAAAAATGATGCCAGAAAAACCATCAGAGTAGCAGATACAGGCATGTTTAGACAAAAGCTTCTTACAAGGACTACAATAAGATTCAACAAATTAGATATTTGCTTTACTGTAGCAAGAATATTCTAATATTTTCTTATAATACTTCTTATAATACTTTCCTTAAACTGCAAAACACCATGAAACACAGTGCAGAACTATTTTACAATACTTTGTGACTCCTGTGTGTTTTCACAGGCAAATCCCACATCCAACTTTCTGGGCACATAAGCCCTGCCCTGCATAGAGATAGGCCATCCAATTATAGGCAGCAGAATTAATCTGTGGTCGCCTGACTCCCATAATGAACCCAACAGCACCCTCTCTGGGTCCTCAGTGTGTAGGATGTGAGAGCTTCTGTGCTCCGTCCCTTCTAGCTGACCCAACAGGGGAATTAGCCGCATATCCACTGTAAATAAATCACCGATACGGTTTAATTACCCAGCAGCACTGCAGCTCAAACAGTCATGTTGCAATTTAGTTGGCATTTTGGGGATTTGTAATAATGTGAAGAAAAGTGAAAATGTAGAAAGTAAAGGGATGGAAAAGTGAAAAGGATACATTTTAATAGACCTGCATGTGGTTGCACATTGGCAGTCTCTGGAAAAATATTGCTTGTGCTCGATTTCTTCATCTGGGTGTGTGCTCGAGTGTGTGTGTGTGTGTGTGTGCGCGCATGGACAACCACTGGGGTCATATACCATCAACATTAGTCTTATCGTAGAGACAGCCATCACACCAGATTTCATTCTAAGAAAGCCCAGGGGAAGTGAACAATCAACTTCACCTGAGCCTAAGCCATGCTCCTTGCAAGTCTCTATGTGTGTGTGTGTGTGTGTGTGTGTGTGTATGGGAGGTTTAGGGGGGTGTAAGAGAGAGGGGGGAAAAAAAACAGAGAGAGAAAAAGAGAGAGCATGGCCACAGAGGACAATGCAAGAGGTCTTGCTGAGGGCAGAGAAAAGGCTTTGTTTTTCTGTCGGTGTACGGCTCAAGGCAGTCTCTTCTGAAATGGCTCTGTCAGGTGATGGCATTAGGAAGCTCTGAGACCTTTCTCTGCTGCCTGAAAAGAGGAGAAAATTCCTCTCTGCTAGTCTATCTGAGCTATAACGCTACGGCGGCATTCAGCAGAGCCGCTCACCAGAACAATGAAAAGGTGGCTACAGCAGAGTGCCTCCGCTAAGCTTTGAGCCGGCTGACAGGACAGTGACGGTATCGCTCCGGTTAACAATAACGTTCAGCCCAGTCAAAACTGTTGCAGCCATTCAGCGAGAGACAGATGTTACTGTGCACACATCATGCTTTCTCTGTTTGCTGAGTTTAATATCTGATGGACTTATACTCTAGAACTGTCATCCCTTTATTGTTCTGACTCCGTTACCCACCACCAGCAATTAATCTGTAGGTTATTTACTCGATTAACTGATTAAATGTGACTTCCTCTATCATCTTGTTTTGTCTTTCTAACAGTCCATAACTCAAATATGTTGATTTTACAATGATATAAAACAGAGAAAAGCAGCAAAACCTCACATTGGAGAAGTTGGAACCAACAAATGCTTGATAAATGACTTACAGTAAATTATTTATTTTCTTTTGATCAACTAATCGATTAATTCTTCATGTATCAGAAATACAATCCATGTTGCATCAATGAGACTCAATCCACCAAGGAAAATCAGAGTGGGGGAAAATAAATTCAAATGTACTACTGATTTTATTTAGATTTGCAATCTCAACCTCTTTTTTCTTTCGTTCTTTCTTTCTTTCTTTCTTTCTTTCTTCCAGTCTAATATTATAACATAAGACATTGGTTGAAGTACACATAAAGCATGCAGACATCAGATCCCATACAACCTCAAGACCACACCCATATTAGCCAACAATCTGCTGATGGGAGAGATGGGAGAGGGAAACACAGGGGAACACGGTCACGCAGATAGAAACACACCCGTACATACGAACACAAGCGTTACACACATAGTTTCACATGGATTTTTTTGTCATTTGAGCGCACAATTCCCATGAGCAAACACTTTCTGTGTGGACGTAGTTGGCTAACCTGCGATCGATTAATGACTTTGATCAGCAGCGTTTAAACAATGTGCGGGAGTGAGATTGATTTTAAAGACAGATCAGTGGGGGCAATCTGTAATAATTAAAACTGCATAACTGGTTTGCTGGTGAATATTCCCTCTGTGTGCATGTATGTGAGTGTCTGTATGTGTGTGGAGGTGAACTTGGCTCCTCTATCATGCTATAAATCATGTGATGTTGGCTGTATTCCCTGGAGAGAGTCGGTCAGTATGTCTCAAGCGCGCACACACACACACACACATAGATTTCTCATCTAGGTTCGGGCTTCAGTATTTCTGAGCTACGGCCAGAATGAGCTGAAATCTGTACCATTTTAGCTAATTTATCAAAACGGAATTAAACTGGATGAGAAAGACATGAAGCAATGGTAAAGCAAAGTCTCAGTGATATATGGTAGTAGAGGTATTATCCTGTTCCAGGGTGTCTGAATGAATATTATGACTTGAATTCAGTCATGTCCTCGAATACCAGCTGTTTTAACATCACAGCGATATAATAGGTTTTCTAATTCTTACAAAGCTGTCAACCCATTGATGCAACTCGGTCGAAGCTAACACTGGTCAATAGATTAAATGCTTTATGTTTTAGAGATATATTCCCTTTGTGCCCTCTTTATAAGATTAAGATTACGTTTAAAAAGTCAGAATGAAAATGAGAGAAGGAGAATTGTCTTATAAAACTATGCAAAAGGAAATATGAGAAAATAAAAGTGCTGAATGCAAAGATCTGGAGAAAAGACTCAAATGTTTTTAGAATAACTGTTTTCAAGATTGATATGATGCAAATGCTCTTTAAATTCTAAGACTGCTTTGAAAACGTCTCTGTGGAATTTCCTTAAGTTGAGAGGGTCCTTGACTCGTTCGCCTTCTTTCTTCTTTCTTTCTGTCTCTTTTCTTTCTTTCTTTCTTTCTCCTTGTCTGCTTTAATGTTCTCTCTCTATAGCCAAATAGTGAATAACAGTTGTTTTTTTTTTAAATCACAGATGGAGTATCCAACCTCTACTAAAGTTGGACTTTCCCAGTCGCACTGGTATTAGTTTTTACAACAGAAGCTTAGTGTGTTTCTACATGCCACTTCTTTGTTTCTAGGGAAACAGAGTGGTGGTTTGGCAGCAGCAGGGGGTTTCCTTGAAAAACAACAAGCATCAGAACTGTAAGATCTCAAATTGTGTTGTTCTGCGGCAGAAGTCCTCTTGGCATATTACTGAACTGTCACAAAAGGTTGTGATTTAGGTTTTTTTTTAGTCTTTTTTCAAAAGTCCATCTTTAGCTCCCTCTTTCCCTTCCTATCTTATTTTCTGTTGTGTCATCTCTGTGTGCGCATAGACATATGTTCAGCTCTGTGCAAAGCAAACAGAGCACTGAGTATAGGAAGCACACACACACACACACACACACACACACAGAGGCACAGCTGCAGCAGCAGTTGTAAACTGCTGTCAGCCCTACCCTGCCTGACCCACTTTGGATGTTTCTGGAATAGGAGAAGGGCTTTTCCAGCCTGCGAAGGAAAAACCCCACCAATGTTGTTTTTGTTGTCATGGAAAAGTAGATCAAGCAAGGTAAGCTACAGTACTACCAGCCCTTTCCCACTATCCCATTTCTTTCATATCAACAACATCTCCGACATCTCAACAATAACTCATCTGATACAGACAGCTCTGAAAGCTGACTGATGAGGCACTGTGCTGTGTGCTGTCAACATACCCTCAAATAAACAGCCACCGCACAGGGAAGCATTCATCTCAAATGGATTTCTAGATCATGTAAGCTAATCTAACGGTCTGATCTATGTAACATGATCTAATGATCTATGGATCTAATCTAGAGAGATAATTAGAGCCAGAGCAGTGAGATTACGAGCGAGCCCCAGCTGGATGTGCCCCCAGCTCACTTACTGGGTTTGAGTGTAATAGGATTTACAACTCAAATCTAAATCCCTTAAAAAAATTCAGTGTGATCACTGGCTCTGCATCTGCTATAAAAATTATCTGAAATTAAGGCTGATACGGGCAGAGAAAACAGAAAGAAGTGTTCCCGGTGTATTCCCTGAAGTGCTGAAGGAGGACAGGAAATCACATTTGTGCATTCAAATTAACACAGCAGACAACGCTTGATATTTTGAAAGTTGTGTTCATTATCTACAGGTCTTTAGTTGCTCTATTTTTATTAAAAGCCTGTGATAATAATAACATTTCAAACACAAAGTGGAACAGAATGAAGATGAGGATCATTAGTATTGATTGTTGACAGTTATGGTAATATTTTCTTTGAATTTGACCAGAATGCTCTGACTCAAAAACACAATTTATATCAGCGCCAATCAATACGACCCATAAGGGCTAATCTAGTGTCTCACTCAGAAGTTCAATAATCAAAGCCAAAGGGAATACTGGTGTTAGAGTACATTTCAGACACCTATACTCCCTCATTCTGGCAGATCTCAGTGGGAATCTGAATGTGACTTAAATACATAATCATGGTCTGGTTAGAAAGCTGCTCTGTTCTCTGCAGGCTCAACTGTCGCCCAATAATGACAACTCTGCATGTCTACCTGTGTTGTCACAACACATATAATCGGTGGTGTGTTTGGTCTTATTCACTTACAAAAAAAAAATGTCCTTCTGAGGGTTCAATATCAAATTAAGCACACCAAACAAGCCATTAGTCTGTCTAAGCTGTGTGCTCTTGTGATAATACAAAAAAAGAGGGAGAGAAGAAGAGGTGTGGAGGGGTGAGGAGTGTGCAGTATTTTCAAAGCAGCTCCCTGACAGTAGAGTCTGATATCACTTGTTAAAGATTTTCCTAATTCTCATGTGAGGGTGAAATTAATGAAGCGTATTCCCATTAGGCCTTTAATCACAAATAGCACAAAATGAAAGCAAAAGAAAACAAAGTGTTTGCCCTGCGTTCCGATTAGAGCTTCAGAAATGCGGACAAAAATACCCGTTTAAAAGCAGGTTTACCCTTATTCTATTTCAATTTTAGTTTGAGTTTTTCCTCATCCACCAGGCAGCGGGGTCATGCTTTTTGAGGCCCTCCGACACAGTTCAGCAACACTTGTGGTCCAGCTGTTATTGTGGATTATCATCATTTTTCTGATGCACAGAGAAAGAAGTTGCTCTATAAAATGGCCACTCCAGGTGTGTTGTTGTCAAGTCATTTCAGGGTTGCCAGTGCAGGTTGACTTGGCATCCACATTTTCTGACTTCCATGTTTATTTGTGCCATACTAAAACCTACACCACACAACGAAAAAAAAAAAAAGCCAGTTTACAGAATCTTGTATGGTTTTTCCTTTCAGCGTGGCCAGACATTAATTCCCTGACCAAATGACAGCATCGTCTGTCCACACCCCTGATCTGTGGGAGCTTCTGGACACAACTGAGGTTTTCAAATAAAAAGATAGATGCGCCACAAGCTAATTCAGAGGTGACAGAGGAGGACAGACAATTAGACAAATATGCAGACATCCACACGCACACACACACACACACACACGCACACAGCGGGTAGAAGCAGAAACACAGGCCTGGAGGATAGCCGATTATAACCTGCCATTTTGATAGACTCTGACCCATGTCCAGATGTGTCCTCTATGTGCTATTATGTAGATCCTGTTATATCAAACCCATTTTAATCCATGTAATCACTAAAGGCTGGTGAAGGGAGTATTGTTTAATTCCAATATTAATAAAACCACATACAGGGGACAAGAGAGAGACTCAGTTATCAAAATGGCTCTCTTTGTGAACCAGATGAAAGACTTGACATTGCTTCTAGGTGCATTGTTAATGTGAATTTACCATGAAATTATAAATGCGCACGGCTGTTTAATAAGTTAGAGTTATATGTCTGGTGCAACAGGTTTGATACCTGATGATTCCAAGAGGAACATACAGCCACCTTCCATCATTCACTAAGAAGGGGAAATAATTGAAGTCATTTCTTTCCTAAATGAATTATCCTAATTCATTTTTGTAAGAAAAAATAACCTCACAATTGGCACCAAGGCGAACTGTTAAATAATTGTTGACAGTGCTCTTTTAACAATCCCAGGTTGCCACATTAGTGCAAAAAACGTTCATGACATTTTCATAAGTGGAACGAATATCAGCTGGAGGCCACTGGCCCACGAATTCTTAAAATTATGCGAGAAAAGATTATGTTTGAGAGGCCTAACCTCCATTCCGTGGGAGATATTGACCTTTTTGCTTGCATATAAATGAATTTCATTTCCTGCTCTTGTGGTGTGCTTATGTACTAAGCAGTTCAGCGAATCGTGTATGAGCTTCATAACGATCGGGGGCCCTTTCCAGATCGCCGAGGTGACAGCTGGGTAAACCTGTCTAAACCATTCAGTACAACTCGTCAGGAACCTGTCAGCTACCTGGGACTGCATGTAAATCAGAGGCAGTTTTCTTGTTTTCAACCAAACCCACAGACCTCTGACTTACCTGTCAATATAGGCCGAATGTTTTCTCCCCCTCTTTTTAACTTTTTACGCACGCAGGTGCAATTTGGCACGTTATATATTAAGTAGCCTAGACTATTAACTTCATCATTACTTTGTATGTTTTCACCACATGTAATTATGAGCTACAGGCCTAATTAGAGCTATCAACCAGTGGTTGATATGCACATGTTAACACTGAATGCACAACGCCAACAAAGCAGGCACCTTGCACACTAAAGTTCCCACACCTTGTCTCCGTAGTCTCCGCTTCCTGAGGCCGAAGATGCGCACTTTAGAGAAGATGTCGACCAGGTTCCCATTGCAGAGCCCCTTGTTCTTGTTGGGGCTCTTTCTCCGTCGGTTGGTCGAGGGCCGGTCTAAATGCTGCTCCCGTGCCTGCCTCTTCTGTCTGATCAGCCCACTTGCGATAGCAGCAGCCATGGCTCAAAATGTCACAACTGCTCAGGTCCAGTCTGCACACGGAGCACAGACTACACAAACAGCCGCCTCTCAGAGCTCGCAGCCCGGGTCACAGTCCCATGGTGGCGGCTAAGTGGTCCGTTCCGTGATGTCAAATGTCAATTTTATTTTTTTTAAGAGCTGGTTTCCCTTTTTTTGTCCAAACACTACATGGTAATTGCGATATTAAAACAGCTGTCTGTGTCATCACCCGCAAAATTGTTGGACATGATGGAAAAAAAATGAGATCAGTTCATGCGTAATTCCATACATGCATCAATAACCATAGTCTTGATGAAGAGCTATACCAAACTCACGCGGACCGAGCTTTCAGAGGATTATTCATACCTGCACATTGGTGCTTTTGTTCATTGTCTGAAACATGTTAAGTGGAATCGCCTCCTTAAATGTCCAATACCGGCGGCAGCGTCCTCACAGCACATTCGTGCACTCTTTCCTCCTTTCACCCTCCGTTTTCTCCTCCTTGTGTCAGACGAGGTTGCTCTGATCAGAAGTCGCTGTAGGGACGCCTGTGCATGTGCATGTGTGCCGCCAGCAATCAGGCGCCTCCTACGAAGATCACCACCCGAGTGAAGAAACAGCAGCCCGGGCGAAACGAACTCCAAGTTTGCAAGAGGCAATCCGCGACAGAGATGACTGCGATGACTGATCAACAGTCGCACATTAGGGGATGCAATGAAATACGCAACCGTAGTGGGATGTAGTTATAAATTAACGCAGCAGGCTAAATGAATGTAAACTTATATTCCAACTACCTGACGATCTGCCGGATAACGTTTTCAAAACATATTTTCTTCACTCTGTATTCCGTTCGGCAGTTCTTTGTATAAACACACAGAACCACAATCACAACACAGGCGGTTGGGCGCGATAGGAGCCAGGAAGAAAAAAACATAACCAAAGATGATCTGAGTCCTGTGGAGATGACGTCTGCATTGTGTGACAAGCTGCATACAAATATATAAACTTAAACCCCCCGGTGATCAGCAAACTGTTCGACCCAGTGGATTTTCCAATAGCGCCCACGGCGTGGGAGATGCATGTATGACGACCGGCGCGTAATGGGAATAAGGAAAGTATACCGGCACTGGTATACTGCACATTTATTTTCCCACGCTCAAAGAAAAAAACCCGATAGGCAGTGGTAGTCACTCGCCTCTGTCTATGTACCCCAGATCAACAAATCCTCCCCATCAACAAGTCCTAACCACTCGTTAGTACACGCCTGAGTGAAGAGGATGCCCTCCCCCACTCCCTCCCTCTCGAACAACAAGCCGCTGCTTTAAGGAGAATGAGCAAGCTGGTCTGAATGCTGCCTTTAGATGGTACGATTTCATTCTTGAAACACTACAGTTGCAATAAAATTAGACAGAAGCTATAAAACACATTCCTTTTCTGTTGTTAATGCTAAAGGAGTGGATTAAGCTGACAGAGTGGCATTTGTAAAATGTTATTTTCATCCCACTGTTATAGTCAAATCTTCACATTTTGAATAGAAATACTTACAGCTAATAATAACTTTATGCTCCACCTCACCAGAGGGGAAATATTAGTTTCAGCTCATGCCGTGTGATAAAGGGGCAAATTCATATTGTTTTAATTGCAAACCCTTCAGGCTGCGCGCTCCGTTTACTCTGTATGTGGTTTCAGCACCACGGACAGCGACACTATTTCAGCACCGAACAGTGATGAGGAGGAAACGTTTCCTTCAGTCAGACATCCTTTACTTGCATGTCCACCACATACTGCAGGATGGCTCATGTGAACCACAAGCAACTGGGGATATATTCTCCAAACCAGTGCTCCACTCCACCCAACATATTGTTCCTCTGTTTAGATTCTGAATCGGACACGTCGGTTCCACACAATAAGACCCCATGTAAGACAACACGTTTGATCCTTGTTTCTAACTGAATATCATCTAAGTCTCAATCACAGGCACAGAAATTAAAACTCAAGAGAGCCATCTGCTGTTTGTGGCTGTAATTAAACGTGTGAGCTCATAGGGGACTGGAGCGGTGCACTGCATCGCCCTGGTGTGCTTTCGCTCTCCGCACGCCAGACGCACCTGTTGATATCCAGCTGTACGGATGTATGAATATATGATTGGTTCAACTGACAGATGCACAACTGCACGAAGGCCATTCTTATTCATCCATTCCCATTACAGAACAGAGTGTGTGAGAACAGATTAAAACAGCAGGACAGAGTGATAGCGGTGTCCCTGCATGGCGACTATAAAAAAAACACTGCCTATAGAATTAAAATGCATACAAACCACCTTATAGATGGTTTATCAAATGTAAATGTAGGAGTATTTCCCATTCTCCTCAAATAATATAATGCTTAAGTCTGTGTGATGATGATTAGGCGCATTTTTTTGTACTGATCTCATTCCACTGACTCGAGCTGAGGGGGTGCATACAGAGTTTATGTCCCGTGGCTGTTCACTAGCCTCCCGCTCCGCAGTGCTGTAGGAGGCACTGCAGTTAACGCTCCAACCAGCAGCGGACACTGTCAGCCCAACAATGGTCCCTCACCCACGGCAGTTCTGAAACGGAGAGGGCTTCTGTGCTGCTCACATACTGTAGATAATCGATCTTCCTCAATTAAAATCATCCAGGATTAGAGGAACTTGCATTGCTTGAATACAATCTCAGCTAAACAGTAAAATAAGGGAGTGCTCTAAATTATGGAATTATAATCATGCATGTTTAGCCAATCTTATGCAGCTGCATAATATTAGATTTAATTACTTTCTACAAACAGTTATTTGTATTCACATGGTGATAATAATACTATTACAGCCAATAACAAACTAAAAACACTTTAGAATAAGAATTTGGCAAAGAATGGATTGAAAAAATGTGGGGAAAAATGGCAAAAGAGACCCAGTATGAAAGTATGTGCTACAAAATGTATGTTTTGCTAAGATAACTTTACAACCGGCCCAAAGAAAACAAATGTTTTCAAACTGTATGCAGCAGTATTATGTCATATTCTTTGTTTTCAACAAAAGCATACATCATTGTTGGTTTGCTTGCACAGGACAAGTATCCCCATAAATTCTACAAATGTGGCACCCCAGCAAAGCACAAAATGCAGCGCTTTGGGCTGGATCCATGTTTGGGATAATACTGGAGAAGAGAGGAGGAGAGAAGCTTTGCGCAGTGGCTTTTACCTTCTCAGTCACACAGCACAAGGCTGAATGCATGGATGGTCAGACAAGCTTTCCACACATAGCACAGACATGGACTTATCTGCTGTATAGCATGCGCGAGCCTGGAGGAGCAAAAATAATCCATGAGAATGCAAACGAATACAATGCAGGGCGTCAGAAAGCACACCAAGACCCTGTGAAATGCACATATCTACATTCATAAAGCAAAACAAGGGCACACATACCTACATTTTTTTTCCTCCTACATGTGAACGTATGAGAGTCCATGGCAGTCCCATTCCAAAGCCCTATAAGCCAAGACCTTTTCCTGTGACTTCTAATGTCCCATTTATACTTCTCCTTCTAGGACCTAACATGGTTACGGTGAACTGACAGTCTGCCCCGGGCTGTTCACATTAATTTGTTCACGAACACTTTCGACACTTAGGCATTCTTTAAGTTGGGTCACGGAGAAAGACAGTTAGATGAACACATTTAGACACTTTGCCTGAGACTAAATATTGCCTTAGGGTGTAATTTGCAAGAAATTAGCCAGTTCCAAAGAAGACACAGAGGTGAAACACAGGGCATATCAGCTTGTATTCCTCTAATTATCAATACATTGTTGACACAATACCAGAGACCATAACACCAAACCCAACCTGTATGGAAAACTGTGGAGACCAAAATGCACTAAGATGCAGAATCTGATGCAGACTTGTGAAGCCACATCCTCATCAGGTCAGAACATTCTAATCTAATCTTCTCTGAGGAAATTACATTAATGTTATTTAGATGTCCTGCTGCTCAGGCACAACAAATGTCACCCAATGGAACTGGGATAAACAACCCATTTGATTATTGCTATTACTTTGCTTCAGGGCCATGTTCCTTTATCACCCATCCTGATAGGAAAAACAGTCAGTGAGACTCAGCACTTCTCAGGCCCAGTGAAATAAAAGAAGCTTAACTTGCCAGGATCAAATTACATTGCATAATAAAAGACAGAAAGTTAATTTAATTTGAAATGAGTAATGATTTTGCTTAGCTAGGATTTATGTCATTTTCTTTTCTCCTTTGTCGCACTGTTCCTCCCCATGCTTCAGTTGTTTAATCAATGAATATCATGAGTCCATCTACTGGAGTAATAAAAAGCTTAGAGAGCCCGCTTATGCATCATGAGTATTCTACAATGTGTGCTTCTGGGTTGCATGACTGTGTATGTGCCTCATTTGTTTTGATGAGTCTAATCGTACAAGCTAATCAGAGAGCTAAGAGAGAGTTACGCACATCGAGAGCTGATGACGGGGAATGAAAATGGAGAGCTTTTGTTAAGTGGTCACAAATTGGACTGCATGGTGAGGACCTGGAGGTGGGCCAGAAAGGTCAGGGGGTTATTAAGATTCATATTCTGAGGAACATGAACATACAGTACATGCCAATTTTTATGGAGATAAGGCTCAGAGTTGGTGAATGTCCAGACAAAGTTTTGTGTGTTAACTATTCACCTATAATCACTATATAGTTCACTATATAGTGAGTTTGTCTTTTTAATAGTGTTATTCAGTGTCTGTTGAGAGTTATTATAGTCAAGTAAAGTCATTCTATTTACAGACTACATTTGAAAGCAAAAAATCTTGACAAAAGTGCTTTACAGGGAAAAAAAAAACATTTAAAAAATGAAATAAACATATATAACAGACGAAATAACAACAGTAATGTAGTCATGTTAAGAACTGTAAGGACTCAAAAACAGTTCAAAAGATAAGTCTTAAACCCTCAACAAGTCATTACAAACTCATGCTGTGCAGCCAAACATTGTTCAAAGCCACATGACTTTCTTTAAAATTCTTGTTAAGATGTCAAGGTTTCCAAAAACACCAAATATATCAGGCTGAACTTTGGAGGAAAACGTGTCTTCAAAAAAAGAGTAGCATATTCATATTTCAATTTGATGGAATGATGCAGCCATAACATGAAATTTTGGGTTTGAATATTTTCCCCTTGGTGGAAACATATACAGTAGCGTCAGTGAGCTGGAATAAAATGATTCACAGTATATTAAAATGCAGTCAAGCAGTGTAGAATAATATGATTTTAACAACCTTAGAGGATGAGGCTGGTAAATTTTGAACTTCTCAAAGAGCTTTAGTTCAAATCAAATCAGGCTTTGGATACACACACAGTACTTGTAAGTAGGATTAATTCATTGTTGGTTTGAACATGAGATTTGTTGACAATCAGAAAAATATGAAAAATCGCCAGCCATGTCCTTTAAAGCTTCTTAAAGGGAAAGAAAAGTGGGAAAACTGTATGTTAAGGGGATGGGATTTAAAAGTGTTGAATGATGTAGTTGGCAGCAATGGAAAAGGCTAAATCTCCTTTGGATTTTGACTGGGAACAGGAAAGTAACTGATGGGGTCTTGAATAGAGAGTAGAGGGTGAGGAGATTACAGATGTGCAGGGCTTTTAAAACAGTGCTTTCTCTCATAATCATTGCCCTTCATTTGTGTGGGTTTCCTACAGCAGACTGATAACAGATGAATGAATGATCTTGCTGGAGTGATCAACTGAGAAGCAATCTTTAAGTGTTGCTCTTTTGCCAACGAGACTGCTAATGCAAAGCTGTCAATGAATAATATATTTGAAATGGTTTGAAAACAACCCTTGAGAGATTTGGTTCCAAGCGAGCTGCAGAGCTGATACATTAAGCCTCTGCTCACAGACCTTTAAATAGCTGGTCCATCATCTCATGCGGAGCGTCATAAAATCGTTTAAATGTACATCACATAATCGCCGCAAGGTGTATTAAATATGCCACCTGAGAATATGTATGGCCACATTACAATATGTCTCTCTGTTGTGAGCGTGATAGAGTGTTGCCCCTCCCCCAGGGATGAGATTAAAGTGGACCTGAGGTGTGGAGCCCTCCGACGGAGACATTAATGAAACACAGGGGCTTCAAACTGTGAGCTCCACTCACAAATAGCTTACTCCCAGATTACACACACAAAAAAAAATGTGTTAACACTTATGTTGCTGAACTACATATAAACATAATCAGCTGCCATGCATTTAATGTCTGCCCCTGTCACTGAACAAATAAGAGAGGCTGTGTAGGACGACGGGCTCGTGGGGAGGACTGATTGGACATGATGTTGGGTCGGGGGTCTCATAACAGCTTCTTGACTGAACTGTGAGTTTTCATGGTGATAAGGCTAATGGAACAACCTAATTAGGTCTTCTTGGTAACTATAACTTAGAAAAGAAAGGTCAATTGTTTGAAAAAAAAATGACTGGGGGCTGTTTTGCTGTGTACTCTGACTTTTGCGCATTTAAAGAACACCTGATTGCAGCAAGTGGAAGGAGAACAATTGGGTACAAGTGCAAGTGATTAAACACAGCCCCTCACCAGCAGTGATTGGTTGACTGCTGAATAACAGCCCAAATCACAAACAACCTACTTATGGTGCAGAATTTGGGATGAAGCAGCATATAGCATAAGGATATTTAAGGACACTAATGTGAGCAAGCATACAAATATATAGAGAGAGGGAGCGAGACAGGCTGAGGCACAACACTGTGTCAATTCAACATGCTAGTCACACACATCCTCTCTGTTCTGTTCTTTCTATCTCTCTCTCTCTCTCTCTCTCTCTCACTCACTCACACACACACACACACACAGACACACACACACACACACACACACACACACACACACACACACACACACACACAAAGCTCCATCCTTTGATCCTATTTTAAGTCTGCAGCAGTGATGGAATGTGCCTTGTCAGCAGCACTGCAGAGTGAGGTTCCTTGGAGAAGCCCTGGGCAGTGTGGGAGAATATCAATTAGTCCAAACCCCTCTGGCAAGGCCTGCTTCCGGAGCTGAAGGCTGACACCGAGTGTGTCCGGACGTATAAGCATGTGTGTGAGTGTGTGTGTGTGTGTGCATGCTTTATTGCTTGTGTCTCGCGTGTAGGTACGCAAAGTGTGTACCGACTTGCAAACGCAGAGTGTAGGTGTTGGCATTAATATTAATCATTTTCTGATACATGTGAAGGGCCTGGGTATAGTTCAGTTGTGGAAAGCTTAACAGAATGGTAATGAGGGTGATGTCAGGTCAGACTAAGCTTCGATTGTGAATTTAGATATGTGATACGGAGAAAATCAGGTCTGTAAATGCTCCTGTGAATGTTAAATGTATCAGTTTGGTCGAGCCTGCAACACAAGTTTGCAAACACACAATTCAGTAAAGTTTAGATTGAGTTTAATAAAGAATGTCTGTTAAGGGAAAGTATTTTTTTTGTTGTTTTTCTTCTCTCTTCAAATACATAAATGGTGTAGCCACTGACCTTCAGGTGTGGACAGTGACTTTTTTTTTTAAGCCGCCTCCCTGTCAAGCTGCAGTCCACAGATGATACCTGATGTGTATGCAGGCATAAGAAGCCCACAGGTCCATCATAATCCCTGGTTCTTGTCTGATAGAATTACCACTACTGACAGCTCCTACACACCTCTGTCAAATTGCCACACGCACATACTTGACAAACACATTTACACTAGCAGGTATTCAGGATCAAATCAGATAGCATGAACAAGGAAGAGAGCTTTGTACAGGCCATATGAGGTAAACTGACTCACACACATTTTATTTGTAATGTAAACCCACACCTCAATTTTGATACCCTCAACACTAATCCAGACATAACTGAGCATAGTGCAAACCATAACAAATTATCTTCATGTCCTCCTCATCTTGTTAATGTTGTAAGGACATTCGATGTGTATAAATGAGTGTATGCATGCTTTTTGTGTTTGTTTCTCAGTGGTGCATGACCGTGTAGGCACTTTAAGCAAACAGAACGTGTGCACCTGCATGTGAATGCATAGACTGTATAGGTGTGTTCATTAATATTTATAATTTTCTGATGCACAGAAAGAGCCTGGGCATTGTTCAGAAGTTTAACAGTATGGTAATGAGGTTGATGTCAGTTCAGGTTAAGATACAACTGTGAATTCAACAATATGCAAAAAATGCAACCATGCAAGTTTAAGGGCAAACAGAGGTCAGAATGAGCAGTTAAAACAGACGAATACTGCAAAAAGCTGCAAACTTTAATTAAGATTGGTATTACCAGTATATATTTCACATTGCAAGAGGATAGTTATTTGATTTAATGTTAATTTAAAAAGAATTCTTAATGGAGCATTAAATGTATGAAAAAGTGAACTTCATAAACAAACTAGTGTATAAATCATAAACTATGTGTGAGAGAACACGATGAATGTCTCCTCTCTAATGAAATGAATCCCAGCCATAACCATAAAATTATTACACCTCCATGAAATATTATGACTGCTAAGTGTGTTTCACATTGCTCATGTTTTAATGTTTCCTTCCTAGAGGTCTATTAAGGTGTGCTCATATGATATGCACCATAGATCTCCAATGAAACAGTGTGTCAATGGGACCATAGCCACCTCTGATTGAGAACAGCAATAAAGTTTTCCCCAAGAGACAATGAAACACTAATGATGTCTGTAATGACCAAAGTTATGACACTAATTGTCATTAGCTGAGGCTGCACTGTGGCCACTGTGACCCTTTTGGTCGTGAAAATAAACTCAGAAAAAAAGAGAAGATACCCTGCCGCTACAGTAAAAAAAAAAAAGTGTGAGTGTGAGGTAATGGAGGTGAGAGGGGGACAAGAAGTACAGTGATTAGCCTGAAGCGGCGGGGTTAATACTTGAGGATGACAGCAATCATTAACCGGCAGACATTACACACACACTAAGACACCCATTAACACTGTCACAGATCAAATGTTACCACAGCACCCAATATATTAAATACTTCACATGTACTCAATCCACTCAGTCGTATCAGAGGTGTACCACAGAGAGGTAATTGTTAGTCTGTCGTCCCTGGTGTAAAAACACAAGATTAAATCCAACTGATTCCAAATTACACACAATGATGATTCAAGACAATATGTTACTGTTCAGTATTTTCCATTAGTTTCTCTATTAGGTTTTATCCTATTTAGCAGAAGTTTAGGTTTGCTAGTTTGCAAGTCAATAGTATACATATTTTCAGTGGTGGAAAGTATCATTTAAGTGAGTGCGTACATTTACTCAAGTATTGTACTGAAGTACAATTTTGAGGTCCTTGTACTTTACTCGAGTATTTCCATTTTAAGCTACTTTATACTTCTACTGCACTACATTTCAGAGAGAAATACTGTACTTTCTACTCCACTACATTTATTTGACAGCTTTAGTTACTAGTTACTTTTCAGATGACGATTTGAAACACAACACATGGTTAAAGATGAAACCAGTGGTTTCCAACCTTTTTGGCTTTTGACGTCTTATAAAAAGCAGTGTGTAGTCAGGGTCACATTTCAGATGTCTATGAGTTGTTAACAGCTCCACCAAATTTCCCTCTAAACTTCTCACATGGTTTCATTTCAATAAATGTTCAAATGATCAAATATTTCTCCAAAGATTAGAGAAAAATTCCAAAAACTGAAAACAGATTTGTGTATCAGAACTTTGTTTTTTCTTCTTTTCTCTCCCATTAATCATCTCAAGACCCCTCAGATTTATCTGGAGACCCTTTGGAAGGGCCCAACCCCTAGGTTGGGAAGCACTGGACTAAACTAGCTAACTGTATGTGAAGTAGTTGGAACTAGCTCCACCTCCAGCAGCTACAACAGTAACATGCTGCTCTAACACTGATGCTTCAGTATTAATAAGCTAATGATGTCATATATAATAATATATCAGTCAGAGGGATAACTTTAAGTTGTAATGGAGTATTTTTACATTTCTGTATCTGTACTTTTACTTAAGGAAGGGGTCTGAATACTTCTTCCACCACTACATATTTTGATGGAGTCTTTTGCCTCTAAGCAGGCACAGCATGCATCTTGTCACTGTGTTGTAATCCATGCGTTTTTACTGCATATTAGTTACTTTAGTGTCAAACATGGTTAAGGCATAACATTTAATATCTTGTTTTTTATACATATCTTTCATTTCTGGGAAAACACACTCACATCCACATATTTGAATACACACACCTAAAACCTGCACTAGAGATTTGTTCACCTGCTAAGACAAACCCTGAACGTACCCTGATCATTTGGTTCTTTAGAGATAATCACAGCTTTTGGCAAGGAGCCGAGGCAAACAAACCAATCAGCTGAATTATGTAAAGATACAGATAAGATTCTTCTTGGAAGAAGAAATATTCCTTAAAATTGTACAGCAAAACCGGTTAATCATGTTGACACAGCAGCACATTGTAAAGTAAGACAGCTGTATTTTGAGGTAATGCAGATCACTTGTTCCCTTCAGATGGATTTAAACTTAATGTCAACAGTGCAAAGGGATGATAAACATTGTTATTGTTTCTAAAAAGCAAAGTAATATTTAGACTTGTGGACTGAATATCGGTTAAATGTGTCAGTGGGACCAAACTGTCATGTTGTTTTTATGGTGTTAAATGTATTTTGTCATCAAAGATGCCCAGTAGAAGAAACACAACAACACTACACAAAGAGGGATAAAATGGGATAAACAGAGATAAACAATACTGAAGCCGTTTTTTTCTGTATGGAAAAATGAAAATATGAAGAATGTTACAGCTGCAACTTGTTATTCTTATATGGGATTTTGTGAGCATGCAAGCCTCTGTGTCTATGTGTCAGTAACTTAAGTTATATTTTATAAAAACTGAAGATATTTTTGTTTTCAAGACAAGAAAACAAACAGAGCAGCACCTGCCAGCTCGCATTATTATCTCATTGGAATTCAGTGACATTATGACAACAGTAAAGAAGAAAGAAAATACATGATTTGCCAATTCAAAATGTTGTGGCTTCACAATATCATTATAATAACTATACAGATGAACGTGAAGCCTCTTGCACCAATAACACTTAGAGAAAAGAACAACTCACTGGTTGAATCACTGGTCGATCATGTTGCTCACAGTGTAAATGTTATGATGTCATGGTACAGTAGTTCTAAGCTAGATGCTACATTATATACTTGAAACATTTTTTGCTGTATAGTTTCTGTGTCAGGATACTGAAGACTTTCAAACTGTCAGACAAAAGAAGAGCATTTGCTGTTTTCCAGCTCATTATCCAGTTCATTTTCTACATGCTTTTGGTGCAGCGTAGTATCGCTACATGCTTTCAAACACACTGTACTGTATGTGTCATGCCAACTTCACATAATCTCCAACTCTATTGTATTAAAATTATAATGAAAATGCAGATGCTGCAGGGTATCATCCTGTCATGCTTAAACTGCTTTACTTCTTACAAATTGCTTTACTATTTTTCAGCCACTAGAGAGCAGTGCAGAGCTCAGCAGGACACTGCTGCAGGATTACAGGAGATGCAAACTGCTCTGCACAGAGAATACATACTGTATATCATGTAGCTCTATTCTTTTTTCCCTGAAAGAAAGGTTTTGTGATGGCCTCGACACTGACATACAAGCTAAGAGGACACCACTAAATGGAAACCCATCAACTTCAATTTGTCATGGGCCAACACATTGTTTGAAATAATCCAGTGAATTAAACATAGACTTCTAGGAAAGTACCAGTCTGTCATTTTGGTACTTTATCCTGAGATCCTGAGTGTAACCACTATATTTAGCTGTTTAACTCTTTAACTGCACTTAGACAACAAGCTGTCAGATCACCAGACTGAGCTAAAACTGGAACCCTTAACAAGAAACAAAACATTCTTCTCTTAAGTCAACCAAGATGCCCTCAAGTGGCCAAAACAGGCTACATCATAGATGCTGTGTTTGGACAATGACATCCTCCAGTGTCCAACTTGATCTAGTTGATCAAAACTATCAACCTGTCTATCAATCAATGAGCCCGTAATGGTTCTGACAACATGATGAAAGCAGTGTTGGACTGTACATGAAGTTATGACCTAACTAGAGCAAGTGAGGCTGTGTTGTGAGTGGTAACTAATATTAGTCAGTAGTGATAAGCCATAAACTGATTGTGGGTTTCTGGGCGCTGAAAAACATCCATTGATCCTCTGTTGATGACTGCTATTTGCTATATATGTATCTATGTATGTATGTATGTATGTATGTACGTATGTATGTATGTATGTACTGCTCATAAATTCACATATACTGTATGTGCATGAATGACAGAGACGGGGGACAGGGGGAAACAGAATAGAGAGAATGATAGAAATAAAGAAAAATAGTAAAGAAAAAAAGAAAAGAAAGAGACATTTGTTTTCATTTCCGTATGTTATGCAATGGAGGCACAGAGGGCTCTATGATATATAGATCAGAGCCTTAGGGCACACAGTTTCCAATAACAGTCAGTGGTGCAGTGCCGTAAGATCACACTGCACACAAACTCACTGAGCTGGTCATTGTTAATGTGAACAGCCAGATGACCACAGCCCGGCATTGTGTTTATGTGTTCTTGATTTAATGTAGAAAGCAGACATTGACCTTTAGCAGTCGATTGCTGATTCTGTCAAAACAAATCACTGATTATTAATGGCACAGACAAAATGACACAAACATAGATGATCTCGGACTCATGAAGACTTTTTGTAAAACCTAATAGGCTTCATTTTTTCCGTCTTTGGCCACAGGTTAAAGGTCTTGGTAGAGAACTAAGTTGTGCGTGTAAGCAGGTTAGAAGAGAAAGTAGTCACACGAAAAGCAAGCGATGCAGAAAATCACAGCGGGTAAGACTCAGCACAATAGACAGAACAATACCAGAATCAAAGACTAAAAACTACGCTTTCTGTTTATGCCCTAAAGGCCCAATTAACATATATGCAAATCAGGATAATGAAATAATAATGATAGAGATGTAGCCTTTATTAAAATGGAGGGATGAGTACCTTTAAGATGTTTTTTTACTCTGAGAGATATAAAAGAGTGGAGGAAAAGATAAAAAAAAAGGCCTTCTGTCAAATAGAGTGTTTCATTTGCATGTCTGCTGTTAGGGCCTAATGAGAAATGACACATTTGTAATTACAGTGGACTATAATTAGCTGGTGTGTAGTGAGATGCCAGAACCCAGGTCTTTATGACGGGCCTATACATAAGGGAGAGTTTGTTAAACTGTTTGAAATGTAAGAAGAAAATGGCTGCAAAAAAAGTTTATGCAAAAAAAAAAAAAAAAGCTTTAAGATTGTTATTTTCTTTCCACGTGAAACAGAATGTTGGGTTAGAGAGCTCAGAAATTGGCAGGACAAAGCTTTCAATGTGGACATCGATGTTGGTCTTTGCTGTGCCGCTGAAGCTCACTCACCTCCTCCATCACGCCTACTTATGGAGGAGGTGGAGGAGACGTGTTTTTATCGTGGGCCTCGGGGTGTGTATGTTCAAGGTTTTGGCAGAAGAGAAAACTGCAGATGATGTTGATGTTGCTGTTGCACACCGACACACCTCTGACCTCATGTTACTGTTGCTGCTACCTCACATTAGCTTGAAGTGACACTCCACCCCAAAATCTGTATTTTGGGTCTCAAATATTCATCCTCTGAGGTAAACTAGCAGTTTACTGTTTCATGGAGAAAAGCGCCTTTCTCTAGTTTGAATCCATGTCGCTTACAAATGGATTCCTACTAGTTTTCATGGTAGAATAATATGAAGGTGGAAAACATCCATGGAAACTTCTTCTTAGGCTCAGTATGTTCCAGTCATTGTTTCACCAAAATGTGGCTAAATACAAAGCTCCCACTGGAGCTTTGTGGAGGAAAATAGTACAACAAAGACGCAGCGCAGCCATATTTTGGCGACTATGATTGGTTGGAAAATACTGAGCATTTGCTTCAGAGCATTAGAACTAGATGATAAGACAATACCTGCATTGTCTTTTATTTCATGGGACTTTTAACTTGCTGCCCGTCTGGGTAAGAAAGTAATACATTTAGTTGGGTTATGGTGTACTGAGGCATAATGATGACTCCAAAAAATGAAAGCTGAATGATGTGAATTGCTAAAAGGTAAAAGCACTGTACTCATCAATATACCAAGCAGCCTGTAGTATACACCATCAGTCAGATTAACATTACACAGTGCCATCACAATGATTTGTTTGGGGTAATTTAAAGCATGTAGCAGGTGACAGTAACAAAGCGGTGTCTATTTCCCAGAGGATGCATGTTATTTTTTTTCTTTGTTAAACCACTGTTTCAGTGATTCCGGAGGAGTTAACCTTTCAACACAGCTTTAAAAATAGCCACACACCGAAATAAAGGGGAGCTCCGGGGATAAGTAAGACGCTTGTGAAGTACAGGTGCACACGAATGTCTGCACTCACAAAAGTGGACACGCACATGCAGGCACATTAGCACACAAACACACACACACACACACACACACAGACCACACTGCCCTCTCCATCAGCCCCCCCTGACACCTGGTCAATTTCTGCTCAGGGAAATGCGCTCCTTTCCTATCGATGTGCTTGAATTAGATTGGTTTAACTCATCTGTCTTATAGAGAGGTCAGAGTCTTGTTTCCAAAGGCTAACAGCAAATACATGGAACACTTGCAACTGTAGCATGTTCAAATCCATTCGTTCACAGATAACAGCGTACCCTCATCACTATAAGAGGCAGGTTTTGGTGCTCAGCAAGAATAGAGAATAAATGCAGAGAAAATGCTTTATAAAGCAGTGGTTTGTACTTATACTCCTGTGAGGATGTAGGTATTGATAGGATCACTGATCAGACTACAAATCCCTAATCACTCTGTAAAGAGTCCTGTGTTGATGGCACTAAAACCCCTCACTGATCTGGCACAGTGAGGTGAGCATGAATGCACTCACTAATTATTATTAGATTAAATACTGTGCATGCAAAGTTATCATTTTAGTCTTAAAGCAGCAGCAGTCAATACTTTTATATAAATAATTTGAAAAACAAAAAAGATTATGTGTGATATTAACCCACAGAATTATCACCTGACTCAGCAGCTCAAGATCTATATCATTAACCTTGTCTCCTGCAGCAGGCAGCTGTTTTCTGAATATAAGCTCTGATAAACCCACTGTACACTGCCTGCCCAGCACCAAACAGTAAACAGACAAAATTAGCTAAACTAGCTAAAGTGGAGCATTTAGCAGCTACAGAGCCAGATATTTCCCTCAGGAGCTGGTGGACCAAAAACAGGCCTAAAAGGTGAGTGAATACTGGACTTAAATTCATCACGTATACAGAGGAACAACTCCAGGTTAATGCTAATATTACTTTGTATAGGCAAATAGTTGTTGCTAAAATATTCCTCATATCAACTGTTGTGTTTACTGTTTGTTGTGATCCCCCAAACTGGCCAAAAATTGAATTATGTCAGGTTTAAGGTGACACAAGGTGAAAACACAAGCAGTGACCAAAATAGAAAGGGTTCATCCTAAAGCATTACAAGCATCAGTTTTTATCCTCTGTGAACCACGACTTTCCATAGAAACATGTTTGTTTTCTGTGAATAAGTGTGATGAATGAATGAAAACAGATGGATGCATGAACCGATAGACTGACTGATCTCACACTAACAGCACAAACATAACACAAGTGTAACCACAGAAGTTACGGGCATGAAAGTCCAGATGTTTCAAAAACATAACCAAACAGGATGGAGTGGTATGCTTTTTGATTTTAACTTTTGACTTGAGTATGACTTTAATGTCAGCTTGGCAACAAAGAGGTTTTGGGGACAGAGACCAGGTATGTGTCCAGTTCCACAGGCAGGTGAACCTACTCCCCTGAGTCTAGCTATTCCATCAGCTCCCCTGACACATCTGTTGATTCACCAAACAGAGAAGTCAATTCTGCCTCTCTCTCTCTCTCTCTCTCTCTCTCTACAGTAGCTCTGTGTTTTGGTCTCTCTGTTTGTATGCACATTCAAAATACACAATTACACAGGGACATAGGGAGAGATGGTATCCTTAAGAAAACTAAAACAGACTCCGCAATGCAAGCTCACCGTTGCTAAGTAACACACAGGAAGCTCCCCGAAGTACACTCCAGTAAGTTCAGTGGCTTGTCACAAGCCTACACATGGCGTCTCTCTGCCACAGTCTGCTTTATACACTCACGAGTAGGCTGAGCAGCAAACTTACGTAGGCACTTCTACTGACGGTGATTGTTTTTTTTGACAACATTTACGTAAGGGCATTCAGCATCTTAAGATATAATGACACAATAAATTTTAATGACATTTAGTGCGCAACAAAAAACAACAACAGAGAGGTCAAAAGGAGATAAATGTGAGAGTGTGAGTGAAAAAGTGAAGTGAGTATGAGAAAGAGTAAAGAGAGAGATGGAGAGAAAGAGGGTGGGGGGTTGGGGGGGGGGAGAACGACGCTATGCTGCAGCAGCAGAAAAGCCAGGCCATGTAATTTATGGGAGCCCATACTCATAAAACATGAATCTTGTCCATGAAGTGCTGAATCATTTGGTGTGCACACCCACTGGTCCGCCTCCTGCTCCCACATATATGCATGTGTGTACACAAGCAAATATGCACAGTAGCAGGAACACACACACACACACACACACATAGCATCCACCCACACCGAGTCCATCTCTCATTCACACACTCCAACATGTTCTTGATGTACGTGAGGCAAATTTGTTTTCCGCGTAAACTTGTACAACTTGTATTTTATTGACACAGTTAACACTTAGTCCATCATTAACACACACACACACACACACACACAGACCCCCACGCATACACAAACACTTCCAGCTCATAACTTCTTTCTGTCTGGTCCTTTCTACCACCATGACCACCACCCCTTGCATCTCCCAGCCATCCCACCTTCTCCTTCCTCCCACTACACTCGATGTGCTAGCTCGAGTATAGCCCTCTCCCTTCGGGTTGAGGATTGAATAAGTGGCTGCAGTCGGACAGACACTCAATACTAGCATCAACATGACTTCATCAGGATAAGACAACCCAGTGAAGCATTAGCTGATTAAAAACAATATAATCTCACCCATGTTAAAAGAGTTGGAGAAACATTGTGCATCGGCTGGCACAGTCATATATGTCGGGAATCTGTTTGCAATGAATTTTGATAATACTGTGGGTCTGACTTTGGTTCTTTCCTTACTCTGTATCATATTAGTCAGCAATTACACAGCTTAATAACATATGAGGCCTATTATGTTGTATTATTTCCAGAGTTGAAAGTAAATGATTGGAGGGATACCAAATTGGAATTAAATTATTTGTTCTACAGTGTCACAGTCAAACTCTGCTGCCAATTAGAGAATGAGTACAAACTCATAAACTCAATATTTATTTGGCATGCGGCGGGAGGGAGAGTTGTTTCACTCTGGAGCTATCTAAATGTTTAATTTTCAGCTTAATCATGGTGAGCATTTTAGCACCAGTGTCATGTACAAGAGGTGGCGTTTCCACTGAGAAACAAAGCCAAAACAGTGAGTACAGGACATCCAGAAGCAAAGACAGAAACTACATAACAGGTTTCCTTAATGCGTCTTCCTCTTACTTCAGCCATTATTTCTCCAGTACTCTATACTTCACATAATTCAGTGCAGTAAAGTGTCAGTGTGCAGTGCAAGAGATGGTTCAGTGCTTTGGCCTTTGCTGTCCAGGTGCTCTGGCTGGTGCGGTAACAGAGAGATTAGAATGTGTTCACATGCAAAGGGCACACATTGATCTTTGCTGCATAGTAATAAACAGTGGACACTTTGCTGAATATTCATGACCCTCCCCTGCTCCAAGGTGATGAGTCTGGAGGTGGACAGGGGAAAACCTGTCATTGAGAGTGGACTAGGGCATCATGAAGGACTGTGAATCCTGCGGATGGTCCGCTTCGCTTCCTCATACACCGGCCTCCCTTTGCTCCTTCATTTCAACAGCACTGGGAGGCAAACAGCACCGTTCCAATATGTTGATCTAAGTGCGGCCACTCGTGCACAGTGCAGGAAAAACACACATACTGTACTGTGCACTGTATGAGGTCAGAGAAAAGAGGAGAATGTTTTATATATGAGAGGCGCTCACATGAAGTAGCTGATAAAGACAGAGAGGGCGACAGTCACAGGCATCACATGAGGGTGAAACACTTGTATCAAACATATAATAACATGTGGTAACAGGCTTTTTGATGCATTACATGTTCTCAGTTCAAGTAGAGCAAAGGCGCCCTGAATAATTAGCGGATCTCTCTTCTGCCTGTCACTGACACTGACTCGTATATTTTATATAAACACCTCTGATCTCTCTAATTCAGTTAGGTGCTGCGATATTGCCACCCCTCCCTGTCATCACTTATTCTCCGTTTCGAGTGAGAAAAACACCAGCCATTGTTTTCTGTGTGTGACCGCTGTGCAGGCATTGTGAGAGTGTGACAGCAACACTTTGACACGTGTTATCTCATAACCACCAGGTAATTCATCATGTATACAGCCCCAACAGAGACCCAGTCCTTTGTGTTAAAAGCCTCTAGAAGACCTACACAGTGGTGTAAATCACCACGACAGAATCAGGGCTGTTACAGCTAGCCTTGGCTTTAAGAACGCTCCTATCTGTTTTAAAATATCCTCTGGCCTTCTATAATAAACCCCCTCAATTACAAACAGCCTACTTTGAGAGGCACCTAGCTAAACAGCCCAGCAGAGTTCATATTGAACTCTCATGAGTGGACAGTAGAGACTGGTACCTTAAAGGGATCCGCTGGCATCCTTGAGTTCACTTGAAAGTAAAAGTTTAAGAAGTAGAACGAATGCAGATGCTGGAACTTTTGCCTGATCTGTGTATATCTGGGATGTTGCGGCACACATAAGTGTGTGTGTGTGTATGTGTGTGCATGTGTAGCAATGTGTACTTCTGTCTCTGAGAAAATCTCATTTTAGCAACAGTAAAGTTCAGCCCTACCCTTAACTTAAATACTTCAAACATCATTTCCCTCCCAGCTCAAAGAGCACCACTCCAGACCCAACAACATGTTAGCTGAGATGGAAATTGAGAGTATATCCATGATTAAGCGGATGACAAACCCTCCAACCTTAACCACAACCATTTGTGAGTGATTAAGTAGTTCTTCATTGATTATTTCTGTGCAAAATACTCAACATCCATCAATAATTCTTGCCACTGATGTTTACAGATGAGAGAAAGTCAATATGGACAGATAAAGGTTACAGTGTAGTTTCTCATATTGTATGCTCTTTGCTTTTTAAAAAAATATTACTGAAGCTCTGGTGTAAAAGGCACAATACAAAACAAAACAAAAAAGATTACAGTAAGCATATAAGTGTGTGTGGGTGCACACAAGTGGAAAGGGGGGCTGGTAGGGGGCGCTTAGCCAAGACTGCTCTTGTAATCTATGAGCATCCTATATCCAACACCATATGTCCTCCACGTGAGAACAGGTTTACTGACAAAATGCCCTGTCAACTCATGTGGAGCTGCTGATGAATGAGACAAGTTTTCTAAAAAAACGCTGTGTCCTGTAAACTAAGAGGGCTGAATTAAGCATTTTTAATATATACTCCAAATGTATATAAGTTCATCTTTTCATTTCTATTTTGCAATGTCTGTACACATCATGTGCATCAGAGTGAAAATACCAAAGGCACCATCACTGAGTATGAAGGCTCTATGGTAATTTAGCATGTGCTGTACTGCGCAATAGTTGTAGATACCCATGGTTAAAGCTACCTTGAATTCAATAAGAAAGTCTTTAATCACAGACTTTGTGCTAACCTGTAATTAAATGAATAAAGAGGCTCTCCAGCTTCTCCAAGAGCCGCACTTAACCTGCAGGCAAGTTCCCAAGAGGCTTGGATACCTCCTACTCATGATGTTCTCTCCTAGGATGCTCTCTGTCTCCATCTCTTTATCAGTATCTATCTCTTAATCAGCTTATATCTATCTATCTATCTACCTACCTATCTATGCTGATACAGATTAACTAAGATTACTCAAAACAATATAGAGTATGATCAATGCATAAGCTCTACACATTCTTCAGCTGATGTGGTAAAAAGGATAAAACTAAGGTACTAAAATTAATTAGTGTGTTTAAGTACAGTACAGTACAGTCTGTATCCATTGCCGACACAGTTCCTTGCAGTGATTCATGGGTAACAATCTTTTAAAGGTTATACGCCAGCTATCACTCACTCACTCCTTACATTATATGACATATACTCATAATACAAAGCCAACAATGTGCACACAAACAAATAAACATACTGTATAATGTCTATGACTCAGTGTCATCTGGCCTTGGAATATCTTCTAGTAGTAAATCGAAGGCAAATGGACCAGCTGTGTAGTCTGTACACTGTGAAACTGATGAAGCTTCTCTGATGAGTGGCAGAAAGAACTTAAGACTACACAGCGACTGCAGATAAATTTGATTTCAACAAATCATTCTTTTTGTGATTTTGTTATTTTTATACTGTAGTGATGTTGGATGTCTATGTTACACATAGTCAAAGTTCCAAAACATGAGGTGAACATATGTAAAAATGCTCCCAGCAAGTCAAAAGCCAGGGCTTCAGTCAGCTTTGAACGCTTTCATTGTAATGTTACCTCTACTTCCTCCTCGTGATGACATCAGATTGTCTGGCATGCCCACAAACGGTCATCTGTTGGTAGCCTTTGTTGCTAAGATTGTTGCTAAGGTTATCCACTCACATATACTTGATCAGATTTTGGGCTCAAATATGTTCGATAAGTTTCCATTTCAAGAAAAGAATGAGAAAAAGAAGTGAAATCCCACGACTACGGTTTGTTTACATAGCCTCGGGAACTGACGGAAGTCTGCCGGTAGGTAGCTTCCAGAATAGCCAATCAGAACAGAGTGAGCTCATCAGGAGGGAGTCTTAAAGAGACAGGAGCTAAAACGACCTGTTTCAGACAGAGGCTGAATTGAAGGGCTACATAAAGTGCAAGTCTAACATAAATAGGGGGTTTTTAAAAACGTAAATAATGCAAATATATAGCAGTATAGCCCAAGAATATACATAAAGATCTGGAAATGTGTGTGATACATCCCCTTTAATACATGTAGAGAATATGTTATGCCTTGTAGGTCACTCACCAAAGTTTTCTGTGACTTCAGTGCCTTCACAGAAGAGAGCAAACAGAGTGTAGCATGAAGAAATGACAGTGATGATAGCTGACCACCCAACAGTCACTTCAGAGGGGCACAGAGGAGTGTAATGAAGCATGGGGCTGCTGATGTCAAATGGTAATCAAGAGAGGCTTAGTAAATGACAACTAGACAAAGCAACATCTCTTTCTCTTCCTCTCTCTCTCTCTCTGGCTGTCAGCTATTAGCAATAGGAAACAGGAAAATGTATCTGCAAAATGAATTAACTCTGAAAGGGATGCCTTTGATGGAAATATAACATGACAAAGGCACAGACCCAAACTCTCGAACTCAGAAATGTATAAATAATGCACTGGAAGGCATTTTAAGTCACTCTTGACATTCTTCACACATGGCATGAATTACAAAGTAAAATCTGCAATGGGAGCAACAAACATTCAAGATATGAACTCAGAAACTTAAATATTAAAAAACTGAGGGTTGTAGATTGGACCAGGTAGAATTCAGATAGTGAAGTTCAGCACCACCAGTCTATACTATAGTGAGCCTATTCAAAGAGGAGAGCTTCCTTCAGCAAACAGAAAATGGTTAATGGACTGCATTACATAGCATTTTTCAAGCTAAGCAGGACAAAGCGCTTTACAATGCCTCTCATTCACCCATGCACACACTCACACACCGGGGGTTGGCAGAGCTGCCATGCAAGGTGCTGGCAGGATGATATTAGGATCTACAAACTGCAAGCAATCTGAAAGGGGGAGACTGTAGACCGGGGTGTGAATTCCAAAGTGTTTTTTAGTAGTACAGCAACGGCAAAGCAGATGACTTCCATCACAGCTTTACGTGGTGTATGCAATTTTGCACTACAGAAATGCTGAGTTTGTACACCATCAGCCAAAATTATGAAGACGGACAACTGTCATCACACTGTATGTGGGTCTTAACACAGTGCTGACAGCCATTCAAATGTTGGCAACTTTGTCTTCATGGGAGATTTATGAATTCTTGAGACTATACTTGAGACAATAACAAATACACAGATGTGTGAGCACACTATTTAAGGAGGGAATGTATTCATCTTTTTCATAACTGACTTTACCATTGAATATATAGAGAATATTAGAAAATATTTCCGGGAAAACTTTGAGTGAGAATAAGATGATTTACACCTTGTGTCAAAGTCACATTTGGTGCACTTTATAGTGAACTTTTTTGTACTTCACTTATAGGACAACATTCCACAACAGTTCAGTTATAATGCAAAGTAAATGAGGCAAATACAGTCCATATTTATGTCAGTAACTAGGAATGGACAATCTCATGTTAGGGGTGACAACAAAACTTATGGGTACAGGTGGTAATCTTTCCTTTATACACCCTCTTAACAGGATTGTTAATGGAGCTCTAAGTAAAAAAGATATACTAAATATATGTATATAATTCCAAAATAACTTCAAGTATTCTTAAAGTATAGGAGGGAAGGAGTGCTCTCTTAATCAAGAGATTGGCTTTCAGACCCTGTCCAAAACCTAAATCAGAGATGGAGACACACTAAGATGTGTATGCAAACTTGTGTCCAGACGTGATTGGGCAGAAGACTTTGGTTCTGATTGATGGGTTCAGAAGACCACTCAGGCATCCACGGCAGAGGTGCCCTTCATCAGTCATTCTGACTACACAGTGGCCACAGGGACTGATTAAGCTGTGACACCCATAGGATACTCAGGACTCACCACGGAGGGTGGGAGGGGCGGGTGGGACAAATAAAGCTGTGACATCAATGATATGGGAGTGTGACAAATGAAAACTGTGAGAACAAGAAAACCTATAATGTTGTATGTGACTGGTATAGCTGTGACATCCTTTCTTCAAATCACAAATTAATTAAAAAAAGATGTGACAAAGCAAAACAAAGAGCCAATGACAGCACTGCCTCCACTTCTGCATTCAAGAAGGACAATTAAAGTTGTTATAATGCATACAGTAAGATGGACAAACTTATGAACACACATCAGTGTTCTGCATGTATGTATATACATCATTTTGTGGAATACATCCATGGAACACATGCTGATTAATATGCAGTTTCCCACTCAAATATGTACACCTGCATGAAGGCACACACACTTGAGTCACAGGCACAGAAGGGTTAAAGTGAGGCAGGGAGCTGTAAAGGATCCGGTCTTGACCCATATTTTGACCATACTATCCAGGACAACCTGCTTAGCTTCATCCAACTGTTCTCCTATTATACTGTAAGTGGGTCTTGCCACTGCACACACAACTGCCACTCCTCAGCATCCACAGATACTCAGCTGTAATATGCACAAACTCCATCTCTCATTCACACACTCCAAACTGACACAGCTATCATTCATACGTACTCAGCTTCACATTATACAGAGTACAAAGTGTGTAAACCACCAGCACAGCAGGAAAAAAACAAATACAGATGTTTTCATCACTGACAATAAAAGAGAGGTGAATCATGGTCTTTTAAAAATGTAGACTGGGGGTAATTTTGTCTATGCTGCAAAAATAGTACTAACAACTGTGCTTTACAGACACAAAAAACACTGAACATTAAGTGATAATGACTAGAATGACGTATGGCAGCACGCTCTGACGCAGTGCCTGCAAATACAATGACAATAATGTTAAATTTAAAGGGGATCTATTATGCTCATTTCCAGCTCTATATTTTTTATTCTGTGACTCCTCTAAAGTAGCTTGGTATGAGTCACAATTCAAAAAAACTCCTTATTTATCTTATACTGGCCCTTTATGCAGCCCCTCAGTTCAGCCTCTGTCTCTTAACAGTCTTAGCTCCTGTATCTTTAAGGCCTCCCTACTAATGAGTTCACTCTGTTCTGATTGGCCAGCTTTCCGGTAGCCTGCCAAGGGGCAGCCATATCAGAGTTGTTACCGCCGATGCAAACCCAACATTTCCTGCTTTACTGCTTCATATTAAATGCTTTTAAATGACTAAATAACAGGAGACTTTTATTGTGAAAAATTTACAGGAAATCAAACATGTTCCTCACTGAATTAGCAGAGTTTTGTTAACGACGCTAAAGACCAGTCGACACATCATATGGAGATATTTGGAGTTCTTTGCTCAGTGGATAGGGAGGGAGGAACAGCACAAGCAGAAACAGCGACAGTGATGATGATATTTGATGAAGACGCAGCACTTCCAACAGGAAGAACACTCACAGCGTGTTAGCTCAACTCAAGTCATGGCTCGGCGTGACTACCCTCAAAACAATGGAAATATGCTATAGTGTTAGAGGAGTGGAGCAGCGAACTCACATGCTGTGCATTAACCATATAAAGAAATCCGTCACGAGCCGACGTCGGCTCAGGCTGAAAGTAGAAAAAAATAGTTTGAAACCGAGCGTTCAGAGCAGTCTGAAGCCAGTGCTTTCTGCTCACAGGGATTATTTCTACATACGTTTACCTCATCAATTGACACTTTGACCACGTTTAATATGACCATCTGACACTGCAACATTATATACATGACTGAAAATAAGGAAAAAATGGAATTGAAGACATGAATACATTAGGATTCTTAGTTCGGTAATCAAGGCACAGAGCATAAAGCCCAGTCAAGTCCACTGGGTACTTTGGTGGTTGGTTGTGCGCAGTGCACCCAAATTGCTCATGAAAATAGGGTTGCATTAGAAATAACACATTTTCATACATTATACTGTAAGTGAGTGTGTTAGGGGTTAGTTAGGGGGGCTGCTAAAAATCATGGCCAGTCCCATCTGCTCCATAAAGTATTTAGAAAGTTTCAGTCTGCTAGTTGACGTCAACATGCAAATAAAACACCCCCAATAAATAGAAATGACCTTGTCTGGACCTTCAATGTGGTACAAACCCAATGTGGTCTGACACCTCCTCTCGTCTCTCTGGAGCACCGCCTTGTGTTGACTCTAAACAACAGATGGGCATGAATATGTCAAGTGGTTCTTAAATGCTCAACGATGTGCTACTGTAGCACCACATGTGTAAGTGCATTCATGCTCACACAAACACACACACACATACATAGGTATGAAGACAATCACTGATCACTGACACACCTCAGGTCTAGGAGCATCCACCTCCCCCTGCTCCCCATTTTCATCTGTCACTCATGCACACAAGTGGTGATCCTTTACTGTGTTCCTTTAAAACTGATCTGAAGATACAGTACAAGTCCAAATAAACTAAAGGCTCAGGGCCTGAAAATGTAATTGGTTTGTGTCGACCGATATGAATGTGACTTTGGTCCGAGAATTAGATCAGAGAGGATGCTCAGGTCACTGGACTTCATTACAGAAACTCTATTCCATTACAATATCTTTAGTCAACAAGATGAAAACAGTAATAAACAATGTCCATAGTATCGGAATGAATACATCTAAAGATATTATTAAAGTAATTACACCAACAAAAACTTCTCCACATTTTGATACATATTACAAGGGTTCAAGACTAGCAGTTACTTAATCAAACACACACAGCCTCTGCAGTGCTCTGAGCTAATTAACACATGTTAATAAGTTAACATAATGGTCAGATAACTTTAATTTCAGACAAATATACTATAACTAAGAGCAGCTAAATGTTCATTCAGGCACAAAAAAAAGGTGTAGAAAAAAAGGTTCCTTGCTGCTGATTTACACATTTTGGAAAATTTGATTTATGTTTTCAGAACATGAAACTATTATAATGCGTAAAAAAGAGGGAGGAGGATATATACATACAATGTAACTCCTCTGCCTCCAAAGAAGAGCCAATTTGAGCTTGAAATGTTGAACTCCTTCTCATTTTAAATAAAATTTAAAAGAGGGTGTTTAACAATGTTGCAAGTCCTTGGGAGGCAGAAAATCACAGTTACAGTTTTTTGGAGTCAGCATCAGAACTGTGTTTTGTACACAAATATTTACACAGCGACAAAACAAGCACCAAACACGAGATACATGTTCATTCACTTACATATTACAGTCCTCTCAGCCAGATCAACCATTAAAAGGTTGAAATTATGATTGAAATCTCTGGAAAAAGCTAGTATGTGGACCTTCAGTTAGGATTATATCAGGGGTTATGACTGAAGTAAAAGTGTTATGGATGAAACCATAACAGCTACTCAGGGCGCATGTCCATCTCCAGATCCATCTCCATGACAACTGACTCCCTTTGCTGATAAAGACTGTATGATATGGTTAGGATTGTTTTGTGAAATTAAAGGCATTTGTTGTGGTTATGGTCTTATGGTCTTTTGGTTTTTCTTTTCTTTCCCTTTAAACATATACGTTACAGTATCTGCAGGCTTTATGTCAGTTGAGGACATGACTTTCGTTGAATTGTACGGTGAACATAAACTCTGTGTTCAAGCTGAGTGCCCATAGTCAGTGTTAGAAAGTAACTAAGTACATTTACTCAAGCACTGTACTTAAGTACAATTTTTAGGTACTTGTACTTAACTTGAGTTTTTCCATTTTATTATACTTTATACTTCCGCTCCCCTATATTTCAGAGGATAATATTGTACTTTCTACTCAATCACATTTTTTGACAGCTTTACTTATTTTTCAGATGAAGGCAAAATGGATGATACACAAGCTTTTAAAATACAACACAAAAATGAAAACAATGGTTTCCAACCTTTTTAGTTTTTGATGTCTTACAAAAAGCAGTGTGGGGGTCACATTTCAGATGTCTATGAGTTATTAAAAGCTCCACCAAACAGTGATTTTTCCCTTCAAACTTCTCACATGGTTTCATTTCAATAAATGTTCAAATGGATATTTCACCAAAAATCAAAGATTAGAGAAAAATTCCAAAAACTGAAAACAGATTTATGTATCACCACTGTTTTTCCTTCTTTCCTCTCCCATTAATCATCTTCTACTTTAATAAATTAAGTACATTTTGCTGAAAATACTCATGTACTCTTACTTAAGTAGATTTTTTTCATGCAGGACTTATACTTGGAATGGAGTATTTTTTCATTGCTGTATTGGTACTTTCACTCAAGTAAAGGATCTGAATACTTCTTCCACCACTGCCCATAGTATGGTGGCACCATTCATTCAAATGCCTTCCTGTCAAATGAGTGGCAACTGCAAGTCAAGTCAAGTCAATTTTATATAGCTCCAAATCACAAGTTATCTCAGGGTACTTTTCACATAGTCTAAATCACACTCTTTAATTTACAGAGATCCAACATTGCCCCATGAGCAAGCACTTGGCGACAGCGGCAAGGAAAAACTCCCCTTTAACAAGAACGAACCTTGAGCAGAACCGGGCTCGAGGTGGGCGGCCATCTGCCTTGAGCTTCAACGTTTCCTTACCTCCTCTCAGCCTCAGCACTTACAGCACATTAAAAATATATCACTGCTACAAGATCTTCTGACAACACCATCTGTTCTCTGTTGACCATGATGACGGCAAAACAGGTTAATGGTTAATTTATTGCTTTTGCATGATAGACAGACCCTTCCTGAACACAGTGAACCTGGCCACTGGTAATACAGTGCCAGTGAATCATCTGCTGTGGAGTCACAGTCTGTCGGAGACATTCAGGGGCGCCACTTTCTGTCAGCGAATGAGGTATTTACAGGAGGGGAGGTGATTGCGACTGTTGTGTCTGTAACCTAGGAAGGCTTCTCACCTACTGGAACATGATGAGAGCTGAATCACAGGGTGGGAAAATGGCACCTGATAGTCATCTGTTAATTTATCACTTACAAGCAAGGCCATTTGGGATGATGCAACATAAAGAACCAATATCACCAAGATTCAATTTAAGGATATTTCTTAGTGACCAATCTCTTCACTACAATTGGCTGATAAATCATGTTTGATAAAAAATGTATATGCTAATACTAATGTATATGCCATCATTTTTTTCATCAACTGCAGAAAGAAATGCTAGACAAAAGAGATTTTGTGTTGAGAATATTAAGAGTAACTGCACTGAAATGAATAACTTAGAAGTTGTATGTTAAATCAACATGCATGCATCAACATGAGACAAACTAAGCTTACTCTGTTTATTTATATCTGTTTGTGTATATGTATTTATGTATTTTCACTTTTTCAACTTTTTTATTATTTTTTTCTCCTCTCTTTTTCTCTTTTGTTTTATTTTAACAAGATTAATCTACACATTGGGTGTATAAAGGAGATGTTAGTTTACAGGGGCTGGTTCTATGGATAAAGGTGCACTCTCCACAGGTTGTCTGGTAAGAACAGGAACAATGTTGATGGGTCAATTAAACCAATTCTTAACACACATACACTTATTGACATGCCACTCATTTATTGCTGATAGTTTGGGCTACTCCTCGCCACAGCCCCAATTTAGTGGAGCAAAACTGAATCATTTAAAGTCCAGCCAGGAGTGGCTTGTGGGAGTGCTGGGAGTCTGATAAGCCGAGTAACCGGCTATGTGTAAGTCTTGTCTAGAACTTGGATCTGGGCGGTCAGCACCAGGAATGACTGCCGTAACTGCCAACTGGCCACAGGGAGCTGCTGGTCAATGATAGGGACAATTGTGCCAACAGTTGGATCATCCGTTTCCTGTTGCCACTTGGAGCTGGTCTGAAGGGAAGGCAAATAGTCCCCGATGAAGTGGATCCAGAATTGATCGATCAAGTCTTGGTACTGCCTCCATCTGCAACGACTGAGGAGCTCTGTGTCTGGGTAGATGACCTGTGCTATTGATCAGGCCACCCCATCAGCAGCATATTGGGAGTGAATGGGTCTGGGTCTGCAACATCTGTTGAAGTGTAACCCAGGGGTTTGGAGTTGACGATGCTCTCCAACTCAATCAGTGTTGTTCTCAAGACCTCCTCAAGACCTCTGTGACAGTCTGACATCCTAGGGTGGTGTGTAGAGTGGACTTGATGGAGCAAATCTCATGCTCCCAGGAACTGCCAAATTGTGGCAGATTGAACCAGAAATGAATTGGCTGACTGGCGAGTTGTGACTGTAGAGCTGGGGCAAGTGAGTTGAGGCATCTTTGAGTTCAGAGCTGGTGCCTCTGAAGTTTGTGCCTTGGTCAGATAACAGCACGGAGGGCTTTCCTCGTCTTGCTAAGAAGCAACAAACTAATTCCCATTAGAAATAAGTCCGTATACATACGAACTGGCAGATCAAGGTGTATGGCATGGGTTGTTAGGCATTTGAATACTATGTCACATAATTTCTCTGTGCACCACCTCATCTTAATGAAGCATGGCCAGAAACAGTCCACACTTGTGGAATAGAATGCTGGGTGGTGGAGCCATAAGTTGGAGGGTGAAAGGTCAGCCATTTTGGGGATGATTAGGTTGCTGCACCATTTCCGACATTCAGGACAATTATAATGGTGTTTGCAGATGTCCTCTCTCCCACAAAGGATCCAAAACTGTCTGCGTAGCTCAGTTAAGACTCTCTGAGGTCCTGAGTGGGCAGCTAGTTCAGGACTGTGGTGGAGTCTAGGTGATGCTGGAGATGTGGAGGGTGAACTCCTTCTTCAGGACAGCAGCGAGCTGGGCACCAATGTGGGCAGCACAGAGTTCCAGTCTTGGGATAGATTGCTGACAGACTGGGGCAACTCGCGATCTTGCTGCTAGGCATGCCACTTGGATTTCACCTGTATGGTCCACTGTTAGAAGGTAGACTACAGACCCATATGCTCTCTCTGATGCATCTGAAAAGATGATCCCACAGGGTCGACTGGAGTGATGAGATGAGGATAGTCTGAGCCAATGAGCAGCAATAGTTGTGCCTGACTGAGTGGAGGGGCAGACCTCTGAGGTGACAGTAAGTCTTCAGCAAGGTGTCAACAGGATAAGAATGTTTGGAGAGACCGACCTCTATTGCTGTGAACAGTCTGTGAATCCAGAACTGTTTCTGGGGGTGAGTGGCAGAGGACATGGAGAAGGAGACATTCCTGGCACAGTCCTGGTATCTTGGCGGATGGTTCTGAGTACCAGGCTCTCACTCTGTTCCTTGAGTCCCAGCTCTTCACCAGCACTGTGGAGGAGAATTGTACGCTCAGATCCATCGTCCTGGATGGCATCTGTATCAATCTTCCTTTTGCCGTTGTAGAAGCACACCTTAACCATCTTCAGCAGCACACAGCTACTTCTCCAAGCAGGATCCAATGGGGGCTGGCCTCTCTGGTCTGACAGCTGTTGATAAATTGGCCTCATGCAGCACTTCCAGGTGAGTCTGGTTGCACAGCTGACATTTGGCCTTGAGGTAGCACTGTGCCGCTTGATGATCTCCAGATGTCCAGCACTGCTAACCCGTTTTGATACAAGCCACTTTCTGCTCCTTTGTGAGTTTCTTGAATTCTGAGCACCGCTTAAAGTAATGGTGAACATTGTTGCAGAAGGGGCAATACTTCTGGGGCTTCTCTGGTTTGTTTGCCTGGTACCATACTTGAGTAGGAGGCTCTGATTCCTTTGCTGTGGTTTCAAATCCAAGTAGGACAGTGGCGGAGCACGCTGCAGGCTTCTGATTGGACTTGAGTCCTCTCTGACGGTTTAGTTGCCCCTCTGTCGATAACTGGGGGTGATGGGTCTGTATGTCATCATCTTGAATGAGGACTTCATACTCCAACTACTCAGAAAAATCCAGCAAAGTTGGGATGGGTGTGTAAATGGGGTTGATGAAGAGCTTGAATTGTGCTCTCAGGTCATGTGGCAACTTTGATAGCAGGCATGAAATGTGCAACCCACACTCCAGTTCCATTCTCCCTTACTTCTCCAGCTGGTCAAGCCTTCCAACTAGGGCCCTTGCTTTCAGCGCGAACAGGTGGAAACCTCTACTGTCACTGCTTGTGATTGCAGGCTCAGCCGGGACCTCAGTGATGTGCTGCAGAGCCAATTTATGATGCTGGCCGTAGAGCTCTATCAGAGAGCCCATGGTTTTGCTATAGGGGTACCTGCTATTGCTGTAGGAGTCAGCAATCAGAAGGGCTTCGTCCAGCTTGAGATGGTTGACGAGGACTGAAGCGCTCAGTAGCGTTGTTGGGTAGGATGTTGTCAAGTGCTATCTTCAAGTGGGCAAACTGACAGTGGTCTCATAAGTGAAGTATAGAATGTGAGGCTTTGGTCCATGATACATTGTCTCCTGATGAGATGGAGAGCATGGCTGACTGTAGTTTCTCCATTCCCTTGATTTTGCTGGTGGCCAGTGAGATAGATCACCTGACATATGATGAAAGTGAGCAGGTGGTCCGCAAGGAAGAGTGTATGGCACTGCTTATTCTGGTGTGGATTCTCTGTCCGCTCTCTGTTCTCTGGATTCAGGTTCATGTTCCTGAGATGCTCAGTAAGCTGAGTAACAGATGGTAGTCGAAGATACTGTTGAGGTGGCATCCACAGGAGTGAGCCCTGAGCTGCTGTGCTGACAGGGGGAGGACAGGACACTGGTGGCAGTGGCGGAGGGAGTGGCTCACCAATTTGATGGGGGCACACTGGGGAGATGACTCAGGCCAGGGCACATCAGGTCATCCTCCGGTTGGCTGAGGGGATGTCTTGTCAGCACTGAGAGAAATGAGGAAGGACAACAACAAGCTCAGGCAAGAGATGCAAACCCTCCTCAGCGCTCTTACACTGCAACCACCGGCTGCTCCTCAACCTCCCACCTCATGCTTCAACGCTTTCGATCAAAAGCATCTCCTCCAGTTTGAGGACAGCGGTGCCTCCTTCACAAAGGCCTCTGCTCCAGACTGCGCATTCACACTGCCGCAATATACCAGACCACTTATGGGAGAGGGTCCTGGGGTGTCTGTCCATCAGGAATGACTTTAGGTGCTTCGTGATACTTGCTATCTCCCTCAGTGGAGTGGTCAGGGAATGTGTGGGACTGAGGTAATTCTTAGAAGACTCACCAGAAAGTCATCAAGATAGCGGGTTCGATGAACACACAATGCAAGAGTAATCCAATGCAAGGATAAACAGTACAAAGATGCATAAATGAAGAGAATAGAGTCCTAATAACTGTAAGGGAGTATCAACAAGGAGCAACCTTTTAGCTTAGAAAGGCTCTATTTCTACTGGTATAATGCACACAGAGGACGAACAAAAGAAATGCACCTCAGTCCCTTAATGGACGCATCAGCACTCTCACCATGCCGCCATAACATAAACAAATAACATCTCGACGGCACAGTGATACATCACTAATCAACAAATAACATCGTAAGGGATCATATGCATTACAAGGAATAGCAGTAAAGAACAACTGCAATGGTTAACTAACGTGACGAGACTGTCAAACTATTACAGACTCAAGCACTGTCATAATACACTAGACAGCACAATACCAAATCACTACTGCAAAACTAGTTGCAAGTAACAAGAATAATTGAGTACTCACATTCTCATGTACGCACAGGAGAGAGTAACACAGAAAACATGAAGCAAGAGTCCAGAAAAAAAAATGCAGCCGCAAGTCAAACAGGAGTCCAGAAAAACTGCAGTGTTAAAGGAAATAAAAGTCCAGAAACTGCAGCAGTGAGTGAAGTAAAAGTCCAGAAACTTCTCTTATTCAGCTCGGGCCAGACGTTTCACCCTGAGGAGGTGCTGAGTTGTTCGACAGCTGAGCGGAGATCTATGATTGGTGCAGAGAATCCTGACACTGTCTGTTCACATGTTGACCATGTGTCCTGACCACCTGTCCTCATGTCCGCAAGGCCACAGACTTTGCATGTGAACTGTGAGTGGGCTGAAAGAGGGACTTCGCTGGAAACTGGTGAAGAGCGGATGACCTTCTGAACAGGGTGCACACATCACTAACTTAAGGTGCAGTGTGCAGAATTTAGTGGCATCCAGCAGAACAGACTTGGCAGATATGGAATATAATATTCATAAGTATGTTTTAATTAGTGTAAAATCCCTGAAAATAAGAATTTTTCTTTACCTTAGAATAAAATCTACACATCTACATAGGGAGTGGGTCCTATTCCATGGAGCCCGTCATGTTGTACCGCCATGTTTCTACAGCAGCCCAGAACGGACAAACCAAACACTGGCGTTTTTTCGTGAGTTTCATGGCCACTGTAGGTTCTCCTACAGACTTGGAAGGGGAGCGGGAAGGGTTATCATTTGGATATAATCTGCAACCTCAATGTTAGATGCCACGAAATCCTACACACTGGTCCTTTACAAACGATTCAGTGGTTATGCAATTGCTTTTGAAGCAAGAGTTGGCATGTGCTAGACACAATAAAGTAACATTCAAAGGAACACTGCTCATTCATGTGTGCATGTGTAGTGTACAGTATTTCTGTTTTCAGGTGTGAGGGATTTTCAGCCATTTAGATCAACAGGAGGGAGTGTGCAGGATCAGAGGGCTAATGAGTTAACACTGCAAGGAGTGGAGCAGTCTAATATAGCTGACATTTACCAGTTCAAAGGTGTAATGGCAAAAACACATCAGATACATAAAAGCAAGGCTGAGGTGTGAGAGGACAGAGGAGTAATAGTTTCAAAGATGAGAATAACTGGTTGTTAAAAGGCACAGAATTGTAGAGAATTGACAAACAGTGCACCTAGAGATGAGAGGTACAGAGAATGAGAGATTATAAGCTAACAGGTTAATGGAAAAGATACTGTAGTCAGTGGGGAGACTTCTTTAACTTCCACTGACTGGAACCAGGGATGTTTCATTACATACTACCATTACATGCCATGTAAAGAAGGCTTACTATGCTTTATCACTATTGCCTTCAGGGGCACAGGGGGGAAAACGGTTTAAAATGTTCTTCAAAAAATGCAAAAAATGGCCTGTGCATGATTAGCTTAGCAGGTAATATGACAAGTTGAAAGTGATAAGTTCAAATGATGGCACATTCCTAATTAGCACTTCATCACAGTGACTAAAACCATTCAATGTTATTTAAAAACAGAGAAAAAAAAGTAAAATATAGACAGGTGATAAATTAAAGGTAAAACCAACCTGAAGTGTCTTAGTATGGTGTCTAAGTAAGGTGTTGGACCACCACGTGCCGCCAGAACAGCTTTAATGCGCCTTGGCATTGATTCTACAAGTCTCTGGAACTCTACTGGAGGGATGAACACCATTCTTCCAAGAGATATTCTCTTATTTGGTGTTTTGATGATGGTGGTGCAGAGCTCTGTCTAACACGTTGGTCCAAAAGGCGTGAGAGGTGAAGCTTGCCTGGAGCACCAAATGTGCTGGGGCCACCCCTGTGTTTCACATCTCACTCTCAACACCAACAACCCTTATTCTAAAAGTGTGGACTTCTGAAGTAAATATATACTATATGGACACCATCGATACTTTTGTTGTGGGACTGTTTTTCATGATTTGGGCTAGGTCCCTTAGTTTGAAATATGGGTCTAACCTCCAACTTTGTGGTTACAGTTTGAGGAAGAACCTTTCCTGTTCCAACCTGTCAGAACTGCAAGAGGAGTGTGTGGAGGATGTTAAAGCAGCATGTTAATGCCCATGGTTTTGAGATGTTTAATGGTCACTTATGATTGTACTGAGGGGGCCCACGCTTTAAGCCATGCAGTGTTTGTCATTGTATATTACAGCAGTGACATATATTGGGATAATATACATTTTCTGTCTGGAAATTCAGTTGAATGAATGTACTACAATAGAAAATGTTTTGTTGGTTAATCAAGTGAATTAAATAAATGACAATTCAAGGTATTTCATCACAGAGAGACATGTAATCCAATATAGCCATGAAGTTGTCCTGCTTTTTCATGTGTAACATTGACCTGTTGTGGACGACTTTTCACAGCCCTCTTGGCAGCAGACATTTTGACTTGTCATAGCAGGAAAAGCACAGGTGTCACTAATAACATTAACGATGGCTCCAAGTGTCCCAGTAAGCCTGCATGACAGTGTGATAGTGAACCAGCATGCACAATACCAAGACCCTGAAAATGAGGCAGCTAAATGGAATTTTGCCATCATTAATTTTATTATTTACACCTGTGCTTTTCCTACTGTGACATGACAAAATGCCTTCAGTGAAAGAAGTCTATGGCCTAAAACAACCAGGGATATTAAAGGCCCTGCACACTTACACAGGTGTTTTTCACTTTGGCTGATTAGACCTTTAGTCGGATTGAGACTGGATCATTTGATGTCACACAACTCTATAAACCAATAAGAATGATAACAGAGAAAGTTGTACCAGGAGAATGAGGGAGATGTCAATCAAGCCAAGTTTGGTCAAGCCCACACAGTTCTGAAAGGAGGTCATCAGGCAACTTAAATGAACACCTGAGTAGGTGGACTATCGGTGGGTAGGGGATTTAAATGAATATCTTCTTCAAAGTTGGTATATTGCAAAAACTCTACATATCACCCAACCCTAGATAGAAGAATGCTGTGGAGAGGGGAACGCCTCCAAGATACCGGTAATTTTCAGCTTCAGTTCATTATATTTTTCAAAAGAGGAAGTCAGACTTTCCTGATTTCTAACATCATTCTTTCCACAACTAATACTTTCCACAACTAATACTGTTATATTTACTGTAGGTCAACCCTTTATGTCACAGTGTGAGAATTTTCTCTCAACAAACATTTGTATCTGCCAAAGTTACTTGGTTAGATTATGTAAGCCAAACAAGAAATGAGCGTGGGATATTGCTTATTTAAATGTTTTAAAAACAACAGCATATGCTACATTATTAAAGCTTGAGGAAAACTGCTGACTCCCGTTCCACCTCTTCACAAAAATGAAGCGTCTCTCCTCAGATTTAGGCAGAAACATGCTTGTCTGCCCCAATGCAGTTTCCTTGTACCGTCGACATGAATAAAGCATGTGGGGTGTACGACAAGGCCTATCCTCTGTGTCCAGTCACTTATCATTAGGGAGAGTGACACACACTAACTGCACTATGTCATAATTAGACAACACTCACTTCACTTGGAATCTGGAGGAATAACACATATGACAAGTTTCTACCGCGGGGTAAAACACAAGTGATGGCTGCTGCACTGCTCTTTCATGCTGCAACAGTAAGAGGACGCTTAACTGCAGTAGTCTTTTCTAAAAACAGTAACAGTTGTTTCTTGAATGTGTTTTTAGAGTGAGAGAACAAGCTTATACGCTGGCAGATGGACAGTGACGAAACATGTAATAGTCTGTGAAAAAAGGAGCTCTCTTTGGAATCTAGCAGGACTGCACCTTAGTGTTCATTATCAAATAATCTGTCAGTTATTTACAGTTTATACTGTATCGGAAAATAGTGAAAACGCCCATTATAATATCCCAGACCTTAGGATGACATTTTCAGATAGTTTGTTTTGTCAGACCAGTTCAAAACCCAAAGATAATCCATTTACAATGATAAAAAAAAAATCCTTACATATAAGAAACTGGAGCCAGCACGATTGCTTTTTTACTTATTTACATTACACACAATTCACTTTCTGTTAATTAACTAATTATTATTGAACAATCATTTCAGCTATGGGATCTGGACACTTCCCAACATTTTTGGTGTCACATTCACGCTGTCATACACAGTGCAGCCTATACTGGACATCAGGACAACAGCAGGCTTACTTTAGCGCAGGTTGCCAGTTTCCTCAACCCCTAGCTGTGCAGAGCCTTTCTATGGGCAGGAAAAAGTGTCCGGAGACCACTGATCATGATAGGTTTGGATAGATTTTGCATGGCTATAACAACAACAACACCATCCATATAAAAGAGTGCCCCCGGGGAGACGGATATGCATGTCATAGGCCTAAGATATACACATGGATATAAACACTTGCTTACATGCATGCATACACACTCCTCTCAGCTAGCAGACAAATACACCAGAGGTGACCAAGCCAAACCATTTACATTAACATGGTATGTACAGTAGAATCAGTCTCAAACCCAAATAAATATACTAGAAATACACTGATTGCTTTCTGTCTCTCGAGGGTGAAATCTGTTGGGTATGGGGGAGCCCATTTATTCCAAGGGGTAGACTGAATATTAGAAACAAAGCTAAATATTAGCATCTCCCATTAACACCTCTCAGCATAATTCATAATATGATATAAAAACTGCAACATTTAAAGTAGAAAGCTGACAACAACAACAAAAAAGGCATACTTTGTAAATTAGCAACTTAGTGCAAATTGCTACAGAAAAGTTGTTCTTTTTATATTTTCCTTCTTGGTTTTTTGTTTTGTTTTGTTTGTTGTTGCATTTTTGCCTTTACTTTGATAGTTGCTAGTGCAGTGAACTGGGAGACAGAGGGACACCACACAGTCTCAAAGCAGGGATGTCATAGTTATATAGCATCTCTTTTAGACAACTGCATTTATTTTTTTTTCAGCAGGCATCAGTCTGTGCATGTCACCATTACGTGAGTCACCAACGGTGGATCTCCACTTATACTGTAAATGGCAGACTAAAATAAGATCATGTTTCTTCCTGTGAGAAAGCACAGGCACAGGAATTATTATATTAGTCCAGGTCTGAGTCTGTTCCTTCCAGGAGAGCTTTAGATTAACTATGACTCAAATACCGTCTTTTGAAAATTTCGGGCTGGATTATCACCACAAAGAATGCCATCTCTCTCTTTCTCCCCATGCTTCTCAATCCTCCTGTTTTTTTTCTTTCTCTCCGGTAGAATAGCACGCAGGCAGAGTACACAGTGTTTTCCACTGAATAAACCACATGTGTCATCACAGAAGATCCTGTGTGTGATCAGCGGAGGAAGGCGGGAGGCACAGGAAAAACGTGGAAAGGTTAAGTGTACACAAAGATATTGACGTGTGACTCAGAGAGAAGAAAGAGGAGTGGAAATCTGTCGGATCATGAGGCATGACTAAACAGAGAGAGACAGGAAAGATGGAAAGGAGAAAAAAAAAAAGGCAGGTAGGTAGAGGTTGAGACGAAAAGAGGGTTAAAGTGAGAGGCAGAGAGAGAGAGAGGGAGAGAGAGGTGCAGTAGTGTGTCCCCTGTCCCCCTTGAGTCTAGCTGCACTAATCAGCAACACAGTGTCCCCCTGGGTGACTTAAGCTCCTGCAGAACAGGACTCTGGATGTCAACAACCCACTGATCCCCTGCTTCCTGGTGGGAAACACATGCGCGCACACACACACACACACACACACACACACACATGCGCAGGCACTCGAGCAGTCAGTCACTCCCTCACTTTGCAGCATACACTCCCGCACAGGGTAGCGCAGGGCAGTGTAGGGCTGGCATCAATACGGTATTATCAGGCCCATCAGGTGACAGGGCTATTCTTAGAGTTTCCATATGCACCAAAGAGGGGGGAGATAGAGAGGGGAAAGAGAGCGGAGATGAGTGTGTGTGTGCGTGTGTGCGTCTGTGTGAATTAGAGAGAAAAAGAGTTAGTATAGTGACAGAGGAACTATGGGAAAGAAAGAGAGGAAAGTATACAATTTAATGGGTTGAAGTGCACTGGATTAACCATTACCTATTTTGCTAAACCAAAGATTTTTTTTTTCCAAGTTTATCTTAATACAACATCCACACACCAAATGAACGTTCAAAGAGATTAAACAGATTAAATCTTTTCCTCCTGATCATCAAGCAACCCCTTCTCAGAGCCACTACGCTGTAGAAGAAGAAGAAGAGGGATGAAATCCACAGTTCTTCTTCTGGGCAAAAACCCATTTTAAAGTTCAGCCTAAACTAATATGAGGCATCAGTAATGTGTGTTAGCCAAATCAGATCAAATCCATGAACGGAGAGGAAGAATAATGTACGCACAGCATGTGAGTATTGTAATAAAGGTGCCCTGTGGAGTTTGATTTTAAACAAGCAAAAGTTATGTTCACATTGAGTGTTACTCACCATAACACATTGTGTGTATCCTTGAGGTCTAATGTAATTCTTTCCTCATAAACCATTTGCAAAGCTGATTTATATATCTCCATGTTTACTAGCTTGTAGTCTTTTTGTTCTCTGCCTTTGCTGGCACATTGCTATGCTTCGTTTTGCATGTAACCACCACCTGTACATCAGTGGAATAAAGTGAAACCATTAGCAAAATAGCCTTACCTGTGTGACATGTGCATCCTTGCGCATGTGACAAACCAAAGAGTAGCCCACTCATAAAAAAACACTCCATAGGGATACTTGGGATTAAAAAAAATTAAACTCTATATGGTACTTTTATGGTGCTCAGATGTGACAGCGACCACACAGAGTTTGATACAAATGCCTATATAAAGTTCACCACTTATGTGAAAGCAAATGTATGATTGATATTAGATGACCATGGGCTGACAAAGAGGTAGAGTAACAGCTCTGTATGTTCAGAAAGAATGCCAACAAGACTTACTAGCTCGTGCTGCTATGAGAATGCACACATACGCTATGAAATGCTGCATTAATAAAAACCAAACAAGGAAAAAAATACCTGTCAAGTCTGTCAAAATGCAATTGAAATTATGAATACTATATATGTCAGAAGATTTATCAAAAGTATGATTTTGCTTTGTTTACAACTGAATATATTCTTGCCATGTTCCATCTGTATGGTGTATAGTTACCATAGGAGAGACACTCCTTATGCTCTGCTATTGAGAAATGTTGATCTGGTCATGTTCTGTATGAAATACCCATAAAGCACATGCTATCCTCTCACCTGGTCAAATGATAATGTGTTTGCTGTCGTTTAAAGGCACCAATTTTAGCTTTAAAAATAGTACAAAAGCTGAAGTTGTCTGTAACTACTCCCTGCATACGCTTTTGAAATTGGAACTTTCTCTGAATATTTAAAATCTGAATTTCTAGCATGCAATAAAATGATATACTTTGAAAATTTGATGATTGGGTTGGCAACATACTTGGCAGTGGAAAAAGACGTACATACTGTATGCAAACGAGGCCTGCATCCTCACACACAGTCCGGGATTACACACAAGCAAACACACGCATATAGAAAAACGCACATACACATACAGAGACAGAGAAAGGAGAGGAGGAGATTAATGTAATATGCTCCAGTAGACAGTGCTGTAGTGGCTTTGCTGTGGGGAGAATTTGCACTGAAACAGATCCATCAGAGCTACAGTGTTCTAGTCTGGATGGATGCCATTTGTATCTGAAGGCAGAACCTCCCCACCGCTATAACTCACAGCGCACGCACTTACATAAATACTGAAATGAAACGTGCTCTCTCAGACAAACTGCATGGCTAATACACTTTGATGTGGGACAGGAGAGAACAAGCAGCCAGCCTCGCACCCTAATACACACAGAAGTTACATAAAGTTCATACATACACACATACATGCACACCAACTGTCACACACACACACACACACACACACAGGATGTGTGCTATACACAGAAACGTTAATGGAAGTACACTCTTCCTATTTCTTGCTCTCTGAAACATGCACATGCAGTAGTAGCACAAATAAACATCCCACCCTGCCGTGAGAGTGCTCCACCTTTGCACCGCACTATAATACTTTTCACTCAGCTTATACACACAGCTAAACTAAGCTAATCCACATGGGTGCAGTACACTTCACTGGAGATTTTCTACTGAGAAATGGAAAGTGACCGACCAAAAGAGCAGGTAACATGATGGGAAAAACTATCTAGCCACATAAATCCCACCACATGCAGCTGTATAACAGTCATGGTCAAGTAATACTAATGTATGTTTTGTACGGTGGCTGAGACAGCTCAAAAAATGAACAAAACACCAACGGACAAGACACAAATTAAGGAACACATTCACAAATTTAAATGTACTTCAAATACAGAAAACCCAAACCAATACATAAACGCTGTAAATTGCATATCATAAAACAGAACTGACTCCAGGAGACACTAAAGCACTCCCAGATGCACAGTTTAGTGCTGGAAAACCAGCTTTGTTTTTGAGTTTCAACGTTATGACTGCATGATACTGGTATTACTGAATATACTGACTACAGATGAATCCGGCTGCTGATTTATGTGCTGCGCTCTCCAATCTGTCGCCGCCATTGCTGACAGAGAAAGCAGAGATGTTTGTGTTAATCATGATGTGAAGTCACTTCCTCTGACAGATGAAGGTGGTCTGTGTGAATATGGAAGTTATACAGTCTTAAAACACTAGTGTAACATTTGTTACACAGGCTTTGGGGGAAAAAAAATAATATTAACATCCACAGTCTGGATGTGATAGTGCTGTGTGGAGTAGTTAATTAAACCCAACAGGGATTAGCTCTAGTTTATGATTTAAATCAGACTGACTCTCTTCAACCTCAGCATGAACAAAATACCAATATTTTTAACCAACAGCATCCCTGTGGAGGTGTGCTTCACCTGCAAAATGTCACTGAAAGAGATGCAAAACATACATTTTTAAAACTCAATTCAGCTCAAATTACAAAATGACACTCGCTGTCACATCATTAATTGAAATTACCTGCTGTTTGTGGCAGTGCAACGCTGTACCATCAGTGTTTTAACAGAGTGTGTGAGCGTTTTGGCAGCTGTCATTCCGGGAGCCTTCGCCAGCAGCCTATCAAAGCTACATTAATCAAAAGTGCCTGGATTGGCCCTGATCTCAACCCTCTGGATTGGCTCAGGAAATCCTGAGTTTCACTTTTATCCAAACTTTTATCATTGTGTCTTTCGTTAAACAGATTACTACTACACTACTCCAGTTGAGGGTGCACCTCAACATGCACAATACCCAGATTATCCCAGATTTAATCATATTCAGGATATGATATTTGTATAGAACATAAATAGTCTAATTTGTTTATTCATGTCTGATTCTTGTGCAGTGGTGTGATCAAAACTACCAGCAGTTTTGATTAATGATATGACAGTGAGTGTCAGCCCCCAGTGGAGCGTCCATGTAAAGAGTTCGACTGTAGACTCCTGAAAGCAGTGTCGCTACTGTGCAGTTCTTCTCCCAGCATTGGCTACGCATGGTCATTCCGAACTGTGATTGGTGGTTCCACACTCCAATCAAACTGTGGATGGACAGTTTAAAGGTCTACATGCACACTAAAATGTTTAAAGACTGTCTCATTCTTTCCGTCTCACAAACAAGGGTGCAATCTTTTTTTTTTTTTACAATTTTCACCAATTCATGAGCAAGTAACAGGTGTCTGAGACTGTTGGTCACAGCTACTGTATCTACCAGTTTGTGTTTATACCTCTGTCTTCTCTACAAACTTCTCTCTCAGCCATGAACGCGCCATTTCTTCACCCACACCCCTTCCTTTTTTTGGGGGGGGGGGGGGGGTATTTGGGAAAATTGTTTAGAGCTGTAGTAGTTGATGAGGATAACACGAGTCCTGACCAAAATGTCCTACTTGGACTAATGGGTGCCTTAGTAGCCTACATTTTCTAGTTGCCAACAGTCAGCGGTGATAAATCAGATGTCTGAGCCAAACACCCCCTTCCTCTGCTGTGATGGATGACGGAGAGACAAAGTTGATTCAAGTCAAATGGGCCATAAAAAACAATTAGCTATAATTAATTCTGTATTTTTTCAACTAAAATAAAAACATAAATATGCCACAATAAAACAGGTTGCAAATAACATGGAGGGCCGAGAAAAATTTATTGCGCTTATACGAGTAACTGTTTGCTACTGTACGAGCATGCCAGGAATAAAATCAATGTTTAAATAATTTCATAGTAATTTCAGTATCGTCCAAAGCCAAAAATTCTAATTGAATTATAGCCCTGACCTGCACATCTAACAGTTTTTTTTCCTCCAGCAGCTCCTCAAGCCTGGTTTTTGACTCTCATTCCCTCATCAGTTTTGTGATACTGTTCAACTAATCTGCTAGTTTATTGGAAAAAAAAACACACGCTTGCAGAAAACAGCCTGACGAGGAGATTTCATTTCAGAAGCCATCAGAGATATTTGGAGGATATTTGGATTCAATCAGTAAAAGGAAAGCCTACGTCTTGATTTAAGGTTCAAAATAAACTGTTTTGTTTTGTTTGTTTTCTCTCATTAACATTGATACTCATTTCAGGAATTCTGACATTTTTTTTTCCATTTTCAACCCTTCTGGTTGCACGTTACTACCCTGCACAGGACCCACAGGACTGAGTTTGTGCAGCACGCCTGTTCATACATGTGTAAACATGTGCACGTGCATTGATAAGTTATTGTTGCTGTGTGTCAGCACTCCTGCTGACTAGATCTCATTTTATGCTGCTGTAATCACTGTAACCACTCAATGAGCAAACATAGAGAGTGCTCCCCAGCTCCATCAAGACAATAAAAGAATATATAGTAATGGTAATCAAATTTATATGCATGATGCTCAAGCTGGTTGAATAAGGCATACTAATTATTTTATAACACAAGACATGCTCACAACCCAGGAGGACTGAAATTAACATAACTCAGACTGAAAATTACATAATCTCAGTTATGGACAAAGTTCTCTTTAGATACTAATGTCTCTGTTACATTGTAATTTTACATAGACTTAATTTCTAGACTTAAAGCTATGTTGGCCACCGTAGACCCTTTTAATTCTTTAACTATTATGCAAAGTGAATGCTGTTCACAGGTTGGGACAGAGAGCCACCAGGACCAGGATTTAAAAACCACATGGTCTATACAACTGCAGAGCACACAGTACTTACAATGTAGTTTTCAAAATTCAAAAAGCTTTATTGTCTACTAACACGTCTTTCAAATAAGTCAGTCTAACTTGATCAAACGCAGTATGATTACAGTCACCACTGAGGAATAAATTGAGGCTTCTGCAGTGAATACGTGTACAGTTTTGTTACTGAATTTTGGGACTTTTCAGTCTCCTTTAGTGATCTTTTTTTTCCCCAAAAAAGAGCCTTGCATCACATTCAATGACTTTCTGAGCTGGCATCAGCAACCTTCCTGTCAGTGAACCCATCAACTGCCTGTGTGTCTATGAAATATTATACGTATATATACAGTATGTGTGTATACAGGTTGATGCACTGTACCAGACTGATACTTTCATTTTCTGATACGCTATAACAATATGACAATGCTATCCCATTCAATTTTTTCTTCAAAAACTTTTCCTCCACACACACACACACACTCAAACACACATGAAGAATAATGATTAATTTGATTGCTGCTGTACTGTGATTCTTACGTATGTAATAATGGTTTAACTGGAACACCACAAAATACATGATGCACATGGCTCTTAGTTTAAAAGAAACCCATCACTTCCTTACTGTTACTTAAGAGGCAGCTCCACTGTGCCTCCATACCCACAACAGGCAGCGAAAGTGCTTCCTGCTCCATGTTCTAAAGAGGGAGGGGGGGGGTGGGGGGCGGCTAAAACCATTATAAATTTAACAGGACAGAGTGCAAGCAACAGCTGCTGTACTGTATTCAACTGTGCCAGGGCAGCACAGCCCCACCACACACACGTGCACGCAAACATATATGCACACATACGCTCATTCACTAACAAACTCGTGAGTGCTGTATTACAAAGCTTTATATGTATTTTGAGTGCTTGCAGTGGACAGCAGTTCCTTATGGAATACTGGTAAAGCATCAGGCTACAACACAGAGCTCCATTCAAACTTAAAGGCAGTAGAAGTGGCAAGGACCATGGAAATAAAACTATGGTAATACATTTAGATTTTAGCTGCGAGTCATACACACACACCTATATATACTGTACACTCACAATTATTGACCCAGACTAATTACACCTTTTCACATTTCCCAAGTACAAACAAGTCTAGACTTCACTCTAGGTGGAAAACAATGGCACTCCAATTAGAAGTGAAAACGAGAGCTGTGGGTTTGTGTGAGTGCATGCACAAACATATGCAAGTGTGTATGTGTGTGTGTGTGTGTGTGTGTGTGTGTGTGTGTGTGTGTGTGTGTGTGTGAGTAATATGTTGTGGGAGAAGGCTTTTGTTCCTGTACAGGATACTCTGGGTGAGAGTGGACTCAACAAAAGCATCAAGGTGTTGAATGAATCCCAGGTGAACACAGGTGGTTCACAACAATAATACACAGGTGGAATGAAAAACGATTCCTTGGACACAGGACCACACGCATACACGCGCACATACACACACAAAGGTCAACATAGACTGTACACACAGTATCCTGTATTTCACAGGTTTCATTAAAACACCCCTAATAGTTTGATTTCCTGCTCGTCAGCATTTCCTCTGTACACACATGCACACACATAGCACCTGCAATACCTGTAGCTAGCCTTTTGCTGTGACAGCATGGTTATCTCAGTGAATTAATTCACTGAGATAACCATACAGGGGATTTACTCTGCTGGTGGGAGACAGCCAAAATACAGGGGGGAAAAAAAAAACAAAAAGTAGTGTTCTGAGGACAGAGAGAATTCTTATAAAAAGAAAAATGCGATCATCATATCATCAAAGCACAACCTCACTGCTCATGTTTTCTGTGTGAGAGCAGGTGGGACTTCCAAGTCTGGACATGCTGTTGAGTTATCATCTACAGAGGTCATGTCTCCCCAGGCCGACTACAAACAAGCAGCTTTTAACAACTGCAACATCACTGATAGCAAAAAAAAGAAAGCTAGCACTGGCTTTTAAGCAGGGGCTGTTTCCTGGCTACTGTAAGGAGAATGTGGGACAGGGAGAGTGGGGAGAAACAAGACCAGGACAGCTTAAACGCTCTATAGGTTTGCACAGAAGCCCCCTTTTTCCTTAACATGTTTATCCACACACAATCACTCCCCAATTTCCATCACATGCATTGCATCAATAAATAACACTTTTCTAAGCCATGACAATTCCGTTATGAATATTTCACTGTAATGTTTTTAAAACATTACACGCTGCTGAATAGTTAATGCTTTTGCAGCCTGAACCGAGGCCTCCGCACAAAAAGCTATTTAACCACCAAGAACATCCAGAGCAGAAACTGAAGTGACAGTTATCACTTGGCCCTCAAAATAAGTTTGAATGAAGTATTGTATGGTTTGGGTTTTATTATATAACGTGCCTCTTTTGCTCCTGGGAACTATGATCTTGTTTTGTAAAAGGACCCACAAGAGATTTAAAAAAAAAAAACACTTTCCAACTGTGGCAACTGAAATTTTATGTCCCCGTCAGCCTACTTTCATGGTGGAAATAATCGAGCCATCATAGTCATTTTTATGCCATGTTTCTGTGCATGTGTGATAAAAATGTACCCAATAAAAGAGCACATAATAAAGGTTCGGACAGGAACATGAAGTCACCCGCACACACCCATCTGCATACATATAATGGAGCATGTAATTCAATTGGTTTTCTTTATTATGGAGGATTTCTGAAACATGTTTCTGGGGTAAAAGATATGTGGTATCTCAGTCGCCACTGATGTAGTTACATTTTTGACGTCAGCTACGGCATAACCCATGTGCAATGTGCATTTCCATGTCTATATTTTTATTCTGAGGCTCTACCAGAATATCTTTGCATGATTTACTGTTAAAAAAACTCATTATTTATCTTATACTGACCCTTTCTGCAGACCCTCAGTGCAGCCTCTGTCTGAAACAGGCAGTTTTATGGAGAGGGAAATGCTTTCAGGGAGCATTTTTACATACATTCATCTCAAGTTTTGGAACTTTGACTATGTTTAACAGATCAAACATCATAACAGTATATAAATGACAGAAAATCACAAAAAGCATGATATGTTCCCCTTGAATATTTTGTTTTGGACAGTAAATTTCTGTTGCAGTCAACCAATTTTTGGGAGGAGTAGCAAGACTCTGGTGACAGTGCTGTGCATTTTTTGTATAATCAGCCACTTTGGCCACAAAAATGCTACATAAATTAACTTTATTGTTATTGTTATTATAGCTGTGTTCACTCCACTCCCAATAGTTTATCCTGCCAAGTATGAAATGGCTTTCTCACTGAGCTGAGAAGCTGCTTCGAAAGGACATGTAACACTTGGGTCAGTTTCATTTACAGCCATGTCAACGATGTCAACTATGACAGAAATGTTTCTGACTAAATACCCATCATCCCAGGCGATGGAGGCTTAGAACATCAACAAAACCACAAATCTTTTCTTCAGGTCCCATCTTCAAAGGAGGTTGTGGCATTTTCATGTAGTAAAGCTTCGAGCAAAGGCCATATGTAGCACATCATATCTCCTGCCTTACATGTTGTCTTACACTATACATCATGTTGTACCGCAGGGCAATAAGAATGGGCCTGGACATAATGGCTGTCTATCTTCTGAGTGATATACTGAACCATGAAAGGGCCATGATCCTTCTCTTGCCATGACATAACATGGATAAACAGGCGAGCCTGAGACTTCAGACCGCACACACAACATATATCAGTCACAGTCATATTCACTATGTCAGAAATACATTTTGTTGCGTCAACTTTCAATTTGTGAGCATGACTTGACAGCATCTGACATATTTATGATGAAGGGTAGTGTCATGATAGAATTCTGAATTCACTCAAAAGACAATAAAAATTCACTTCCCCGTGCATTTTATATGGTTTTTATGTTGCAACATGCATTCAAACTACAAGGAAAACACTTGTTAATTGACAAAATGCACATCTGGCATCTCACTGCCCTGATGGCTTTTCTGCTTATGTTGGAGTTTTACCACAATGCCATTAACCCTCAGGTGTCCTGTCACCCACTTTCTCCTTTACCTTCAATTCCCAACAAATTGTGTTCAGTGGTCTGTTCCTCAATCTATTTATATCCCAGTACATTTAATAAGATCAGCTCAAAACACATATTAATAAAGAGAGTCTGAGGAGGCAGTTTTCTGAAGAGCTCAGCAACAAGGAGTGGCACCGTGCAGGGTGTGTATGACACAAGGACCTTGGTGCTTCGCTGAGTGTCCTTGTCAGTTACTCTTACGTTTCCTCACCATCAACGTTGCTGCCAACATCTCACATCAATGGGGTAATCAAATAAGGAGCGGTGCGAATCAGTAAATCTGACAACTGGATTTAGCCTGGACTGCACAGCTATGCCACAAACACAGCAACGTATACACTAAGATTGTTTGTAATGACATTAGATGACACCTCTGCGCATTATCTATGTTGAGGGGCCTTCATGGTGAAAAATTCAAATTTTTAATATTATTAGTAAGGAAACTACAGTTGACTGAGTGTTCATTTCTGATCATCGGTGACAGATGTTTGCTTCAGCTACTGTAGTCATGGAAATATGAAAGAAAAAGAAAAACACATCACTCAGACAATGGTAAAAAAAAAAAAAAAGCACCATTAACCTAACAAAATGAGATCAAATTTGATTAATGATGATGGAGCAGTACAATATAAAAAATACACACAGTGAGTGAGGCAAACTTGATAAACCTGCATGTTCCTCAGTCATTTTAAGACCATACACCACTCAAGCTAGTCTAATTTCATAATTTAATAATGAACACTTTTATCTTTGTGAAACAATTCTCTCCTGCACTACACTTAAGGGAGAGGGGAAAAAAGAACAGGATATTTTTCTTAAATGGAACTTTTCTGTCTGTCTGGAAAAAAAAAAAAAAAAAAAGACGTGATGACTTTCGTTTTTTTTTCTGATCAAGAAGATTCAGCAGTAGTCGGGGCTCAGCTTCCCTGTCAATGCTCATTGTGTTATAAAGTCTCAGATCTGACATATTTTGCTCTTGCTCTTTGCTCATTGATCCATGATTGATCCATGACTGTCGCACATCCCTATTCCGACTCTATTCTCACTGTCTCTCAAAAAGACTGCTGATTTGGTTAGCGAGAAATGCGTGCACCCCTCTGCTGTCGCAACCCTCTTTGTGTCGGTGTCGACAGAATCTAGAGTTACTGTGGAGATATTAGGAGACCTTTTCTTGCTGCCGTGGTGAGTTGGAGGTCATCGGGAGGACGTTTGGCCCCCATCAACCAAGACTTTGGCATGCAAAAGACCAGTCCTGCTCAGTCTAAAAGGATCAGATTTTACTGACAGGTCATTTTGGAGCAGGTCTAGGGGAGCCGATGTTGCCCTTACAGAGAAAAGTGATACAGCAGAGGAGGAGGAAAAGGAAATAAAGTGCATCACAAACAGATAGGAGGGAGATAAGGAGCCCACCACTGAGACCGTGGCGGATTAGACTGTTGGCTTAAAAAGGCATGGAAAGACCTCGAGGTAGCACTCAAATATCCAATGTTACGGTCAACTGCAAATACATATAAGAGCTTATACACACAAGCAGGAAAACCAAGAGAAAATTAGTTTAATGGTTGACTTCATCTACAGTGTCTGTTGACATTTGACCTACTATACATTATAAAATATGTAGCATTACATGGCATAAGCCAAGCGTTGTAGATTTAATTTTTTATAGCAACAGAAAGGCAAGTGAACAATTAACATGTTGAATGTCCCAGGGAGACGGATGCAGCAGTCAGATTAATCAATCACAGGAGCTGATTTGAGAAAACAAAAATAAAAACATACCAGCACTCTAAAACAAACGCAAAACATTAAAGCCGTAGAATACGCTCAGTGTGACGAGAGAAAAAGAAAGCTCAATAAAATTCATGGCACCAAAACCATATTGTCTGGATCATGTCCCCATATGATTGCATTAATTATACCCTATCTTAAACCCACGTATGACACGCTCTACTGAACACATTCAACATGAGTTTCCTGTCATAGGTTAACCCCTGGGCATCGACATCTAGAGATTCAAGTGTGCAACTATATATCAGTACACTTTACTGTCAAAGCACACAGTTACACAGAATTACATTTCACAAATATCAAATAAAGTTAAGTTTCAGTTCAGTTTCTCTCTCATGCTTCTTTGCTTTCTAATGATTTCTACTTCTCTATCGCATGGATCATCTTTAAAGGAATAGTTCAACATTTTAGCAAAATATGTTTCTTTGCTTTTTCTCTGAAAGTGAGTCCATATCTTTATGTTAAGTATGCGATTGGAGCACAACGCCAAGCTTAGCATAAAGAATGGAAAAAGGAGAAACAGCCTGACTGGCTCTCTCCTAGGTGAAAGTGAAATTTCTACTTCTCATGGGAGTTACTTGGTGTAACTGTTTCTTGACAAAACAGCTGGACACAGTGACACAACTTCATGACGTCTTGTGGTTATACTTTGGTTACCCGGTTAGGTACCATCGTGCCTATACAGAGACCTCTACTAAAAACCTTTATCACTGACCACATCTGGCAACCCCCACTCTAGCCAGAGCTGCTGCAAAGAGAAACTTGGTGGCCAGATATACTGTTGTTTATCAAGAAATAGTTACTCCACATAACTCCCCCTACAGTAAAACCATAAACTGTCATTTTTGTCATTTCTGTAAATCTTCTATCTTGTTCGTTAGTGAGCTACAGAGGTGCCAAACTAACTCTTTAACTATCTCAGCTGACCACATCCTGACTGCATGCAACTCACATTCCTGGTGGATTACTTTATAACATGTACACCGTATTCCACTGTTTATCTCGCGGTCGTTGCGACTAAAGATAAAACAGTCGCCGCTGTAATAACTTGACAGAGTTGTAAAATCCCGTCTGTGAGTATTACAAACCACTGCGCTGTGTTTTGGCTTCTGATAAACCTTTAAATGCATTAATCTGTGACTCCAACTCAACTTCCTGGATCGTATTTCATTGTCTCACCGGTACCTCGAACATCACGCCACCGCAGCAGCTCCTTGTACTGTTTTAACACATGGCAGTTCTGAACACACAGACTGACAGATATCTTCTCATCTCACTCTCAGGGGGGAAAAAAAAGCAAATAAGCATATTTCCCAAGTGTTGAATTTTGAATTATTACTTTAGGATTTGTCAGTTAGTTGGATACATGTTGTAATTGTCATTTTAACATTAACATCAGGAAAAAAATCTCATCAGAGCCAAGCAGGAGCCCACCTGCATTCAAACCTGGTGAGAATAAAGGTTTCGAAGCTACGTTGGAAAATGCAGATCGACTAAAATGTGGATTTAACCACATTTTTAGCTGTCAATCTGAAAGGATAATTAATGACACATGACTGGACTGTGTCATGTGATGCAAAGCAAAGCACTGTCAGGCATTTATTATCTTGAGTGCGGAGATTCGTCAGCTCTGAGAACTTCAAGAAACCGTCCTGTGACGACTTTAATTTACCTGCAGAGCCATTCATATGCTATGACATTTCACAAGTGATTGCTTCTCTCCCCAGTGTATCCATCACTGTTTTACGCCGGTGATTTAGGAGGACTAAACTTCATTATGAGAGGGTTTCAACAGCATGTATGTGATAGCAGCATTTTCCCATAACTGTATCAGTAGCAGAGTTTAAACACAGTTCTCGCTTTACACAGACAGGGCAGTGACCTTTGTTAGCTGCTCTTTGCTTCATTGATCATTGACAAAAGCCTCCATCATAGTCTGTCATAGTTCCATACATAGATTTTCACTATTCACACATGCAGCTACATTCAGGAGCACTTCCGTTTTGCACCTTTTCACACATGCCGTGGCAATGCCGGAATAGCTGAGGCGAGGGAAGAGGGGATGGTAGGTTGTGTGCGTAGCGAGTAAGAGCGAGTGTGTGATGGTGGCTTCCAGACCAGAGCAGAGAGTATAAAGTTAGCAGTATAATGTTAGCTGTGAACATCAGTGCCATGTGTGTAGAGTTTAGGCTTTTTGTCAGTGAATAAATGCTCCTACTGTAGCTACATTTAGAGATGTTTCTTGCGGAGCGGCATGTCTGCCCGCTGAGCCCCGTTAATCAGCAGGAGAGACGAGTGAATTTTAAATCCTTAATTACAAACCAGTTTGCCGTCTCTTTTCCACGGATGTGACACCCCGCATCTCCTTCTCGCCTGCTCACCAAAACTTTGCTCTGCTCTCCATAAGAGTAGTTAACATGATGGATATGATTTGGATTGTTACATGAATAGAGAAAGAGTGTGAACGTTTTATTTAAAATACTTAAACATTCAAAAAAAATAGTTTTTATGTGCTTGTCCATGTAATGTTACTGCTTTCATTCACAACACAGCCATGCCGGCATTTTCCCTGAAATGTTCTTGAGGTGAGAAATCGGCAGCACAGATTTCCCTGAATATGAACCCCATTCACACATGAGACCACGCAGGAATTGTTCTTGAACGTTTCAGGGATGGAGTGCATGTGTGAAAGGGGCTATAGACTCCTCTCCTTGTCAATCTGCTGTGTGATTCTCAGCAGCAGCAGCAGTAGGAGAAAGTCTCTCTTCACCTTTCCTGTCTCATTCATTTACCTCCAAAAAAGGCTGCCTCCTCTGTCTCTACTGGGAAAACTAAACGCCTATCTCTTACCCCTCCACCCCTCTGTTTCTAAATTTAACACTCTTAATATAAACAGAGAGGATAGCTTACTTATTATTCTACCTTTAAACCGCATTGTTCTTTCATCTCAATTTAGTTACAATTTACTTGTAAGTGGATTGTGCATTATTCCATGAATGAAACATTCAATATGAGGTAAGAGTATCTTACAATTCAGTACATCTAGAGTAGAATATTATAGACTAGTATTTCCCAGTGTGAGTGCTTAAATGGTTGCTCCCCTATTGATCTCCTTGGAAACAGTGAGGCGGTTATATCACAAAGATGAATAGCATGGGGAGGTCAGACAGTTAGGTCAGCATTGTAATGTTATATTCTGTTTTCGGTACTTAGGAGGTTTTGAACCAGACCACCAAGCGGTCATCAATTACAGTGACTATAAGGAGAAATACTTAGAAGGATGGATGGTTTTGTTTTTTAGCTTTGTTTCACCATATACACGGCTGAGCTAAGCTGACGTCATGAATTTCTCCTTGTTAACGTCTCCAAAGGCTGGTTTAACTTAACATGTTATTATTTATGTGTATAAAATCAATTTAAAAATTTAACTAACAAATAAATGATCACATTTCTTATATGCTGAAAGATAACTATAGCCGTGTGTCGGGCCTTTCAAGTTGAGTACAAATCAAAATCACAAATTTCAAACCTTAACCATCTATTGCCTAATTCTACAGATCTGATTGGTGGAGCTCGTTGGCAGTGGTGTACAACCTGAAGCACTGCCTGAGACGCTCAGCTCAGGGCGAGCAAAACAAAACAGAGCAAAGAAAAGCTAATCGGTTTAAATTGATTTGAACTTTTGTTTGATGTGTTTCCTGCAGCAGGAAGACAATATTTTCTGCAGTTTACAGTAAATGCAGTCGTCTTGTTGCAAATACATCTCAGCAAATTTGAGAAAACTGAAGAAAACATCATTTGATTGGGTTTTTTTTTTTTTTTGAGTTACTAGTGTAAGAGAAATAATTAATTTTCATTTTTCATTTTAAAATGAAAATTTCATTTTTTCACATTTTTGAATAGTCAAAATAATACAAATGAATTTCCTAATTTCCTTTGTTTTCTAAGTAGTTGTAATTTTAAGAAAATGTTTAAAAGGTAATAATCAGGCTAATAAGTACAAAGTATTAAACCCTCAGTATTGGAGAATGTAGATTCTTTTAGGCAGGTCTGCAATTTGAACCAAATTTGAGCTCAACTAAGTTCACTGCTCTAAACTGCACAGAGATATTAACCCTTTATGTCTAAGGGATGCAATGTGCATGATGTGTGTGCACATCACACACACACACACTGTAAAAAATCAGCGGAACCTACCCTTTAAAGATGGCTGTTTCTGCGCAATCTGTTAAGGATAAGCAGTGAAGCACTTTGACAGCATAGAAAAAGGCACTCCTTATAACTTGATCTTGGTCCAAAATAATCAAATTTGTGACTTTTTCTCCAGTAAAAGTAACCCAGTAAATCTTTTTTACAACATCCACACCTGTGTGTACACCAGAAGGATGCAGAAAAAAGTCTTCTTCTTTCTTTCCCAAAGACATACAGAAATTACAACTTAATATCAACCAGTTTCTGTCATAAAACATACTGATGCTTCGTCATCTGAACAATTACAATCAGAAAAACAATAAGAGTGATACAATCGGTGAAAATGGGTTTTGTTCGTTTGGCACTATCAACACATTTCTTGATATTACCAAGGCTCAGAATGTCTCATCAACATGGTTTTTATATCTATCGATATATTTGTGCTGTATTGAACACTTCTGGATACAAAAGTTACAAAACTAAAAATTTGGGTTGGTTCCATAAAAAGTATCTTAGAGCATGTGTAGCACTACTCACATGCAAAACTATTTCTGAAGAGCCTAACTTGTCCCAACAAAAAACAAGAACATATGGTATGCCTGGGAGACATATATAGTGATTATGCCATAAGCCTATAAAGGCTGAAGTAATTTAATACAAGCAAAACCGCGCTAGGATTCAAAGGGTTAAATACACATTCCCATGAGTTTGTATGACTCTGGATAAGAAGGAAAACTTTAAAAACCCTTTAAAGAAAACCAAAGCACTCAGGTTCATTTATTATTTGGAAAATGACACAATCAAAGCTACGAGTGTTTATATAATCACATTCTGCTCAGCTGTTCCTCCCCTGCATTTACGCTCCCTGCTATTGTTCTATGCAGCCCCTCTTTCCTGAGATCTTTTAAATCAATAAAGGTGATCAGTCACACACTCGTCATGAATCATAAATTAGTCATGAAACAAAATAACACAGTCCTGTGCTGATCAGATCTATTGAGGGAGGGCCCGGGAGGTGAAGAAGAAAACGAGCAACAGATTCACTGTAAGCTGAGGTCTGAGTGTGTCAGACAGTAAAATTACTCAGCAAAAAGGGATTTCGCTTTCACACAGACCAGAGGCCTTGGTTGTTGCCTGAGCGAGGTATTGTGGAAGAACCTTGGCCAGACCTCTCTCTTTCTCACTCTCTCATCGCTGAGCTGTACGGAGTATAACACACTCCCACATTCACACTGAAAACCGTCCTAGTGTAGGGAGGTTGCAACAGGCGCAGGAACCATCATTAAAGCACCATATAAACCCTTAATGATGCAGCAAAGAAAAACATCCATTACACTGAGGAGCTTCCAACAACAGCAGTCACCAGAGACGACCAGATATATTCAGAAAATGGCGCGGCACAAATGTGCGTCAAAATGACTTTGTGTTTGTGAACAAAAGGCACAAAACCCATCCCCTGCTGTTGTTACAGAATAATCATGGGTGTCTTTATCAATAATTATTACTCTACGTTATTTTAATAACCATTTTTTTGTCATTTTCATGAATGTATTTTTTCTCTAGATATTTTTTGCAATGTGTTCATTCTTTGTCTGATGCCATTGAGGTAGAATAAAGGATAATTCACCTTTCTTTTCCCCGTCACCTCTCTTGTGACTTGTGCAAGTCCAGTCGGAGTTATTTTTACACCCGGTCTTCAGAGGTGGAGAATTTTCCATGCAAAACACACATGCAATTAGGACAAAGGTGCACGTTGCACAAAACCAGCGCGAATGACACACTAACGTTGGACTCTATACCACCTTGTCTATCTATCCTATCCTATCCTATCCTGTCCTTGTCTATCCTACTTCCTCCTTCCTACTTTGTTCTTTCAGCTCCTCCAACACTTGCACGGCTGCAAGACAGAAGGCAGAGCCAAGACAAGCAATCACAGTCCTACTCCCAAATGGCCCCCGTGAGATCATAATTAACAGATATTGTAGCATTTCTCATATGTCTTAAAAAAAAAACAAGTCAATATTATTTTTGAAAAAAGCGTGCAGAACAGGAATAACATATCGGCCAATTTCGGTGACAAACTTCCCACTGTCGCTGTCTGCAAATAGCTAAGGCATTAATTTATCCTCACATCACATCTGGTGATATTTCTGTCTCTCTTTTAAATACTGTACACTTATATATGTTAATATATTGATGTGATGTGTTTTAATGTATGTTTTAAGTAAACCAGTGAACATAAAGAAAAGTCTAAGTTGGGGTGATTCTATTGAGCGGGTCACAAAAGGCAGCCATGATGTTTAGCCTTGGATGTCCAGCATCAGTGGATCAAGACTGTTACTTTACAAGCAGGTCTGGCAAAGTGACTATTCTATTAGTTTTTATCAAAGAGCCATTCTTACATCACATGTTAGGTAAGGTGTTTAGGCGTGACTGCGGACTAACTTGCTGTGAGCTGTGTAAGTCTGTCAAGACACAGCTGACGGATCACTTGTACTTCAAACTATACTTCACAGGAACGTAAGAAGAATGTAAGAAGGAGAAGAGAAGAGAGGAGAAGAGAAGAGAAGGAGGATAGAAGAGTCTGGTGTCACTGTAGATCCACTTCCATGCATCAATCTACTTGGCTTTCTTACTTGGCCTCGAAAAAGGTTCATATTTTATGCAGGACATATAATATGAAATAAATTCCAGAAGCATTGCATACATAATGAAATCACCTCCTTCTCCTCTTCGGCATGCAGCTGCATAAAAAATAATTGGGAACCATGTACACACATGCAAACATGCTCTCTCTCTCACTCTCTCTCTCACACACACACACACACACACACACACACACGCACACTACAAAGTGTGACCTTCAGGTTTGATCATCTGCAATGCAGTGATTAGTTTTATTGATGTGGAAGCAGACTGCATCGATAAGACTTTTCCCCTGCTCATATGGAGTTCACATCATCTCCATGTGCTTCTTTATGTGTCGCAAACTCTTCGTGTATCAATAATACCACACTGTGAATCAATCAAGAAAATATGTCCTGTGTTTAAACTGTCTACATGTCATGACATCTATTCTTCTATACCAGTTTAAAACTAATTGTCAAGGCTCTATCCGATAGCTCACCAAACTCTCTGCTGGGACTCACCCTTCTGTACTTCAGCCTTTAATGCCTTGCGTACACGTCGCTCCACAATCTTAGCAAAAGATGTTGTCTCCATTTTTGGCTGCAACAGTCTATACTTTTATCTAGCTTTTTTTTTTTTTTTTCAATTATATTTAATAATGGAGTTAAGAGGATTTAGAACCAACATATCCTCCACATTGTTGCTCAGGTTTTCACACCCCTGCCATGATGTCCCGCAGAGCTCGGCGCAACCTTTTAACCCTCACTCACATATATACACACACACACTCGCGCACACACATACTTTGCCTGTCGCCTACTTGTAAAGACGCCGTCACCATCTCCCCACTAGAACCTTCCAACATGCAGATAACCGTATCCCACAGATAGTACTGACACTTTCTCAGCTGGCTTGAGGTAACCTACCAGCAATGTCAAGTGCTGTCATGTCACAGCTAAATGGTGTTGGTGAAGCCTTGTTGGTGGCGGCATATAAGCTGCCTGTATGGCATGCAACAGCAGGCGAGACTGTGCACAAACAAAAGGTCTGAAAAATACTGTGGGGCCGGTGAGTTGGGCTATACAGTGAGAAGTGTTTCAGCTTCCGGTCTGCCTGGTGCTGGATCTGCGTGCTCCCTGACACGCTGTACCTGAGTGCTTCACTGTCTCTAGCCTGGTGTGTATAACTGAAATCAACTGGCCTTTCTGCGCAGAAAGCCGAGCACTCACCACCACAAACAGGTTACTTTGTCACTGCCCACCCCATCATCTCTCTCTCTCTCTCTCTCTCTCTCTCTCTGTCTGAATAAAGGACAGCCACAGGGGGGACCAGCCGAAAACTGTTGGAATTGAACTTCAAGATAGCAGTGTGCAAGAGGTGAAAACAAGTAGGAAAATAAGAACTTCAGAAAGGTCATCATAAAAATGTTGACAAAGCTATGTAAGTGCCCGGGAAAAAAAAAAAAGGTGGGGGGGGGGGGGGGGGGCAACAAAGTGCTGGGCTTGCCTGGTTTGATGAATGAGACGGAAGCTCTGGGGCTAATGTCATTTTTTTTTTTTTCCTTTCTTTTTTTTTTTTTTTTTTTTTTTACAGCAAAACTGTCTGGAAGTGTTCCACTCCTCCACAACATTGTAAACAAAAATGAATCTATACAGAGAGAGAGAGAGAGAAAGAGAGAGAGAGAGAGAGAGAGAGAGAGAGAGAGAGAGAGAGAAAGCGGGGGAAAGACAGAGGCAGCAGCAGCACAATACTGCCTGCTGCACTGCAGCAAAAATCTACACAGCATACCGTAGCCACCACACAACCTCCAGCACTGCACAGAACAGACCCCTGAACGGAGGGAGAGGAGTGATACACGGAGTGAGGGCTAAAACAGAAAACATAACCAGACACACAAACCGTATTTAAGAATTCAGACAGCCAGAAACCAACCTGTGTTCATTCGCAACTGGTGAGGTAACTTTTTTTGGGGGGGGGGTATTTTGCTTTTTATTTGACAGTCAATGTAGAGAGAGAGAGAGAGAGAGAGGAATCATGGGAAGAGAGAAGTGTATGACATACAACAACAGTCCTTCAGACGGGAACTGAACCACGGACATGGAGGTTATGTGGCCATTGGGTTAACCTGGGTAACTTGTGATCATGTATACAGGAATATGAAAGACCGTTTTGTTTCTCATGTTCCGTGTAAATGCTGTATCCTGAATATGATCAAAACCAAGTGAAGACTCCAAAACCAGTATACTAATGGGCATGTACTCAGTGAAAATATGCATAGTGGAAAAATATGGAGGGAAAAACAAAGAAAAAGAGAGAGAAACTCAAGTGAAATCCTGCACACTAACATCCTCTGAGTCCACAGAAAACACAACAAACCACAGATGATTTTCTATAATGGAGCCTCCCAGCCAAAGTATTTCACACAGTTGTACTTGTTCAACTGGAGTGACGATAATCTTAAATCTTGAATCTTGAATGATTAGGCCAATTTCCACTTTTAATCAGGATTTTAAAAAAAAGCCACCTTAAAGCCAGTGAGCCCCAACTCCTACTGTTACAGAGCTCTGTGATGACAAGATGGAGAGAAGTTCTCCTCTCAGCCAGCTGGCCGTGAGGCTCAGCTCCTCGAAGTTGGCATTCAGAACAGACACAGCCCTGCGTTTGAAAAAAAAAAAGGGTGGTGTTGGTGGGGGGGGGGGGGGGGGGGGGTATGTTGTTTCAGGTACTAGTGAGACAATGAAATGTGATCCAGGAAGTCCTGTATGAGTAATACATCCGCGAGTTTGAAGGTTTATCAGATGCCAACACACTGTGCAGCAGTTTATGACATTATGAGGAAGGACTTGAGTGCTATTATCAGGAGTTGTTTTATCTTACATCACAATAATCATGAGGTACTTTGAACCGCCAGTGGAAATATGGCACTTCAAAGTAATCTATCAGTAATTTGTGCTCGCAGGAAATTAATTGGCCAATTCAGCGACTTGCTGGATGATGTCACATTGCAGGCCAGCAAAAGTTAAACCAGGGTCAACTTTATTTGTAAGAGGCCTCTTCACCCTTGCTGGGTCGATGGAGTGGCCTCATTCAAATGAATGACAAGGCTGTTATTGTGAATGCAGCCTAACAGTACACAGCCTCAGCAAAGACTCAACACAATCCGGACCAACCAGTGAACTTCAAAGCAATTTAGCACTGAGCAGACAATCCCAAGTGGCAGATTATCCTGGCACCGTGAGTGAATACAGACAGACAGACAAACTGAGAAAGACTGAGTGACCAAAACCTGGCCATTGAGACTGTGGACACAGAAAAAAACCTGGCAACCCAGAGAAAAGAGAGAGAGAGAAAGGAGAAGAGAGAGCATCCTGTTCAGGTTGTTCTCTGAGGGAGCACAGTCAGATTATGGACAACAGTAATACATGAGCTACAGGCCAAGAGTGAGTCACGAAATCATCATAACAATCAGTCATAATCAAATCATTAAAATGTATTCTCAGCACAGGAAAGAAGCAGACCCAGCTGACTGCGCTCTTAGGGATGGAACAGGACACAATATTCACAGTTCAGTATGTACCTCGGTTTTGGGGTTACGGTTCAGTTCAATTTCAGTACAGTAGAAAAAAACATTTTGGTCTTTAATTTTGAAAAATGCAAACATCCAACAATGGCTCATTGGCCAAAACTATTACTGAAACAGTTTAGTTGTGCTGCAGTGGAAACTATTACTGAAGCAGTTTAGTTGCTGCAGTGGAAAAAGGAAAACAACCTTTCTGTTTCTTGCAAGGAGTCAGGACACCTGCTGACAGCTGTTTATGCTGATTTATGGTCTAACTGTATATAAAGTAGATGAAACTAGCTCCACTTCCAGCAGCTACGACAGTAACATGCTGCTCTAACACTGATGCTTCAGTATTAATAATTTAATGATGTCATATATGACACTATACGGGAAAATTTAAAGCCATGTTAAATGTCCACGTAACTGAAAATTGCAACTGCCTCATCGGAGCTGGATTTAGTCTCTTCCTTGTGTGTTTGATGTTTGTATCCTCTATCTGTTGTGTTTTATTTCTACTTAAACTGTAATTGTAATTGTGTTTTTGTTGCTGTTGGCTTCACTCTAAGGTGGAGGGAAAAGCTGACCATCACAGAGTGGGGAGGGGATCGGGGAGACGCGGTATTGTTTCACTACGGAGATAACAGTGCATATTTTATTAGTAGTGTTGCACTTGGTCACTGTTATGGGTCTGTCGTTTGTTTATCTATTGGCAGCGACATTACAGTACTAACCAAGCTACCTTGGCTAAGCTGGCTAGCTTACATCAATAGAGACAGAGCGCAATGCGTCATGCTGATAACCACACCCACAGGAGGGGAAAACAATCAGCGCCATTATATGCAATCAAGGGCTGAAATGCTAACGAAATGCCTGTAGCTAGCTAAAAACATTAGATTTCAGCATGTCAAAGGATTATTTTAGCACCCTACGTCTACCAGACAGTAAAAGGTAGTTCATAGCATATGCTGAAACCCGTCACATTGTATACGCTAAGGTGCAATACATAAATGCAAGGGCTGACATCACGTCTACAGTAGAGATAGCATAACTGTATAGCAAACTCCACCATATAACAGGCAGGCATAACACTTTTCACAGCTGATACGGCAACTACAGTTTGTAAACAAATCATTTCCCATTCAGGCTGTTTTTACAGTTAGTATTTCGGCCAAAGGCAGGTTAGCTATTCTGTGAAACATGTATTAAAAACATTACATACCGTTCAATTACATATCTGTTCTGTTTTTACTTTCAACCAGTGTGTTCTCTGTGACTAGCAGTGTGTCCAGATATATATGTGTTGGAGGTTTTTGAGCTGCAGGCTGTCCGTGCAGCGCAGGTCGGGTTTGTCTCTTCCCCCAAAGGCACACAGCCCTGTAACATTATCCACGTTTGTCTTTGTAAAGACTCAGTTTTTCAATTCGGCAGCTTATAAAAACTTAGTTCTGGGTTCTTCACTGTGTTGGTAGTGCATCCCACCACACAGCAGCTCTTAGGCATTTTGAAGTGACAAGGAGGCGCCTTCAGTCAATACTAAGTCAATGGAGAGCAATGAATTGTTTTCCCCTCCGGGGTGGGCGGGACTTAATTGCGCTCTGTCTCTTTGAGCATGTTACAGCTAAGTGGTGCGCTGCCAAATGGACTTATTATGAAATGAATATATAATGCTGAACTGTTTTCCTGAATGGAAACAATACAATATATGGTACAAAGTGATATGAAGTCTTCGGACATAGTGACTAAGAAGTGTGAACTATGCATTTAAAACTCAAAACTTGATTCTCCAGCGTAAGAAAAGGTTTTTGCCATCTCATGTCAAAGTCAACCACACTGTAAGAGTTCCCCTGAAACAAAGAAATTGAATATTCATCAGTAATTCAGCACAAAAACTTTTAAAACACACCCAAAACTCCACCCGTTTTATCCAAACTTAGAGACAACCTCAGAGGGATTTTCCCTCTGAGCTAGCCTCCAAAAAAACTCATAAGCCAAGACAATTCTTATTAAGATGTCTCTTTTCTTTGTTTTTCAACCAAGTATATGAGTATTTCAATCTTTTATTGAAACAGGATCAGTTGTTTTTGTGTTTCCACGTACAGTATTTTAATCTTGAAGTTTACGCTGCTAAAGATTTGAGTGAAGTCAGATTAAACTTTATTCGACATTCAGGTAAAATTACAAGAAGCTAGCCGAAGCCTGAAATCTTCATTCAAACTGTTGCTTGGAAGCAGATAGTGACGCTTGAAACTGGATTTCTGCCTACTTGTGGGCAACAGTCGGCCAACTAGGAGTTAAACCGAAAAGACTGTTTCCAGAGCAACTTGAAACGGCTTCACTCCTCTCTGCCAGTGGTTCAACACCACTGCACCGCAAAGACTCAAACCGGCCCATCAGAGGCCACAACGCACCAAGCTGTAGCCTACAGCCTGCCGCCAAAACAACACTAGACTTGCTGAGACGACATCTCCACAGCAACGAAACTCGTCAACAGTAAGGCATAACATGGCTGCGTGATCAAGAGTTGATGTCGAATAAATTAAAAGACAATTTCTTTAGAGAAGTTTAATCACCTTTCCCTTAGTGTAATGGCAATTTTCATTTTTCGATGTCCTTTCTTTTCCTGTTTTTCCAGTTTGCCATTACTACACAGGTAGGTTAAGTTAGGAGTGATCTTACGCAGATTCAAGAACAGATTTTCCAGTCCGTTGGCTGCCGTTTAGTTTGTTGTTTTATTGAAGTCTTTGTACATGTCATGAACATACCGGGTTTCTATCCTGCCAGCTGTGCGTCTGTTCCCGATCTGTGAAGAACTGTATGTGCTCCACCTGCCTGTGCCTTCCGTTTCCTGTCACCTATGCCCCTTAAATATACAACCCTGTGCATCTCATGACCGCCACCCAGTGTCCAAAATAATACTGCAAGTTATAACTAAACAAATGACATGCCAACAATCAACATAAATGGCTCCTACATACCGGCCCCTAATTGTTTTAAGTATATAACAAACAATTACCAATAAATAATAAAAAAGGTGCCATATCCATTATACATTACATATACAATTTTCAAAAAATGCATGTACTATGTGTTGGCATTTCTTCTTTACTGATTCTTCAATCTTCCTTTTTTTTTTCTTTTTTTCTTGCCGTTTAGGTCTCGGCTTCTTGGAGCAGACATATCTTTGTTATTGGTCTTTCCAAGATGCTGCTCTTCGTCTGGAGTCGAACTGTGCGCACAAGTCCTTGTGCATCTGGTTTAGTTTCCAGTATTCTGCCCATTAGCCATGAGCCTCGTGGTGCAGTAGAATCAACCACCACAACAATGTCACCTGGAGCAAAGCTTCTTTTTACCTTATGTTTACCAGCTTCTAGTGCAAGAAGCTCTTCTTTGAATCTTTGTCTTTGGCTGAAAGAGATGATGGCGCTTTCTGCTTGGATAAGATCTTCAGGACATAAACACTGTCCACAGAGTTTTGTTTTAAAGACTTGCATCTCCTTTTCAACCTTTTCTTTTAGCTTGCCAGGATCTTTTTCAAAGCTACTCATAGCAGCCTGAACCTCTTTTCTCATTCGAGCCAGCAGCAGGAGTGTTGTCTTTACTTTAAGAAGCCAAGCCACAGCAATCTTCAGATTCCTCCATGATGAGAAATAGTTGATCAGAGAGTTTGTGGGGTTCGATGGACTCTGGACAATAACGTTTATTGTGATGTCTTGTTTGATTTCTGGATCATTAGCAGAGATTGCAGATTCCAAGTGAGGTTTTGGCCATTCTCTGTCTGGCTTACAGAGAAAATCTGGTCCCTGGATCCATCTTTTGCAGCTCAAGAAGCGGTCTGCTGTTAGTCCTCTTGAGGCTTCATCTTCAGGATTTTCCTTTGTGTTAACATATCTCCATTGTGATACATCAGTAGTATCCCTTATAAAAGAGGTCCTGTTTGCTACAAATGTTTGGAAGCGTTTGGTTTCGTTGTTGATGTATTTAAGCACCGTTGTGCTATCGGTCCAGAAGATGGATTTGTCCAGTTGAAGCTGTAATTCCTTTCGCAGCATTGTGTCAACTTTGACAGCTAGGACTGCAGCTGTGAGCTCCATTCGGGGAATCGTTATTTGTTTCAATGGTGCCACTCTGGATTTTCCTATTATGAATGCAACATGTGCTTCTCTGTTATAGTTTTCCAGTCTTATATATGAGGCAGTACCATAGCCACTTTCACTGGCGTCTGAAAAGTGGTGTAGCTGTGCAAATCTGATTTGACCAAAGCTTGTGGGCTTCATGCACCGGTCTACTTTAAACTCTGCCATCTTGTTAAGGTCTGCTAGCCATCCTGTCCACTGATGCAAGAAGGTTTGGGGTATGTTTTCATCCCATCCAAGTTTTTTCTTACAGAGCTCCTGCATAATCAGTTTGGCTGGCAGAGTAAATGGTGCTACAAATCCTAAAGGGTCGTATATGGAGCCGACTACGGACAAGATGCCACGTCTGGTGTATGGTCGTTCCTGTGCAGCAATTTTGAACTTGAAGACATCTGTTTCAACACACCAGTGCACTCCCAGGGCTCTTTCCATTGGCAGATTGTCTTTGTCCAAGTCCAACCCCTTAGTCTCTTTGGTTCGGTTTTCTTGGGGAATGGATGCCAATACAACACGGCTGTTGCTGATCCACTTTGACAGCATGAATCCTCCCATTTTGCAGAGAGCAGTCAGGTCTCTTACCATTTGAACTGCTTCCTGTTCCGAAGGCAGGGATTTCAAACAATCATCTACATAGAAGTTGTTCCTTATTGTGTTTGTTACCTCTGATGGAAAGTGACCTTTGTTGTCATCAGCAGTCTTCCTTAATGCAAAGTTTGCACAACTTGGTGACGACACGGCTCCAAAGAGATGTACTTTCATCCGGTATTCAACAAGATCTTGCTGCACATCACCATCGGGCCACCACAGGAATCGCAGATAGTCAACATGCTTTTCTGATACTCTGACTTGATGAAACATTGCTTTGATGTCAGCCATCAAAGCAACCGGCTCTTGTCTGAATCTGATGAGAACTCCAATGAGTGAGTTGGTAAGGTCTGGACCCTGCAGCAATTGGCAGTTAAGTGATGTTCCTTTAAAGACTGCACCACAGTCAAACACTACCCTTAAGGTTCCTTTCTTTGAGTGATACACTCCGTGATGTGGGATGTACCAGAGTTCTCCATCGCTTCGATGCAGCTGGTCGACTGGTACCACCTCAGCATAACCATTGACAATCATTTCTGTGAGGAAAGATGTATATTCATCATGAAATTTCTTATTCTTGGCAAACTTGCGTTTCAGGCTCTGGATGCGCTGCACTGCAATGCAACGGTTATTTGGCATGCTGGGCTTTTCTTGTGTGAAAGGTAAATCTAGGCAGTAGTGTCCATCTGTCACTTTTGCTGAGCGATTCACAATGTCCAAGAATTTTATATCTTCCCTAGACATTTCCTCTGTTTCCTTGCTGGTTCCTTCACTGAAGTCATGATTGTACTGTTTGACCAGTAGCTCCTCCAAGTTTACAATGGATATTCGATTGACAGCAGCAGCAGGGCAGCCATTTTCATCCCTTATGCTTTTGTCTCCTCTCAGGGGACCATAGATGACCCACCCCAGTAGGGTCCTCACAGCATATGGTCCATCCCCTTGGCTGTTGACCAGCTCCCAAGGTTCCAATACCTTTGAAGCATTTGTCCCGATGAGTAGGTCAATGCCAGAGTCTATTTCATGAATCTTGATATCCTTCAAGTAAGGCCATTGTGTCAGATCTTCTTGTCTGGGAATGTTGAGCTGGGAAATAGGCATGGTTTTATGTGTGAACACATCAGATATTTGAATGAAATAGTCTTTGTCCAGACTAGATATTTCCAAACCTGAGATATGATGACTGGTCACAGGCTTCACTTGGTTCATGGTACGTAAAAGAATATTGGTCCTTTGCCCTGTTATGTTCAGCCTTCTCATCAAGCTTTCTGTGCAAAAGGTAGATGTACTTCCATGATCCAAAAATGCATATGTTTGCAACACTGTGTCCCCCTTTTGGCTCTTTACTTGTACTGGTACAATGGAAAAGGTACAGTTTTCATCACCGGCCCCAATATGCCCACATGTATGAGGTGAGAGAACAGCATTACTCCCAGTTGCTTTTTCACTCTGTTCTGTATGTTCTGTTTTTTTTCCTTTGTCCTTTTGTTCAATGTGAAGTATTTCAGGATGATTTTGGTTGCACACATCACAAGTCAAACGACTCTTGCAGTCTTTGCTCATGTGTCCTATTTTTAAACATCCAAAACAGACTCCCTTCTCCTTTAAGAAGTCTATTTTTTCTCTGTGCATCTTCTTCCTGATCTGTGGACACCGCCCCAATGTGTGACCACTCTTGTTGCAGAACAAACAAGAACTTTGAGAATTGGTAGTAGATACATTTCCTTTCATTCCATTTGTTGTCAAATTTTCTTGTACTGATGTTTTTACAGGTGTTACAGCTGTTGCAAAACTGCTTCCTCTAGGTCTTGACTTTTCTCTTGTTTTAGTAGAGCCTTTGACAGTTGCAGCTGGCTTAGCATCCTGAATATTTCCAAAAAGTGGATCTGATAGTATCTTCACTTGTCTCTCTATGAAGTCTACCAGGTCAGGAAATCTAGCTCGGTGTCCACGCTGCTCCTGTAACTGACATGCTCTACTTCTCCACTTGTCTCTGAGCCTGTAAGGCAGTTTCAGAAGGATGGTCTTCATACTGGAAGCAACATTCATTTCCTCCATATAGGTGAGATGTTCCATTGCAGTGCAACAACCTCTAAGGAACAGTGAGAATGCTTGCAATGCTTCCACATCCTCTGATTTGATCACTGACCAGGCAAATGCTTTGTCCATATATGCAGTGGCAATCTTATGTTCATTACCAAAATGTTCTTTGAGCAGATCTTTTGCTCTTTGATAGCCCTGGGCTGGGGGCAGATGTTGACAGCTGCGGACTAAGTCTTTTGGATGCCCTCTTGTATATTGCTCTAGGAAATGCAAGCAGTCACTGTAGTCATCACACTTTTTTTCCACTCCTCTCTCAAATGCCCTGCGGAAAACTTCGTACTGTAAAGGATGACCATCATAAACAGGAATGACTCTTGGTGGTAAAGTAGAAGAGAGACTTTGTTGAGCCAGGAGAGCAGTGATGTCATTTTGCCTCTGTATTAGGTTACACATATCACCTTGATTGCCATCATTCAATACAGGGGGTGTAGTGCGAACATACCCCTGCATACGACTCTGTACATTTTGCCTTTGAGGAGAATACTGTATTAGATGGGTTGTATCATGAGGTCGAACAGATGGTCCGTGAGCTGTTTCTTTTGGTCTAACAACCTGTTGCTGGGAAGAAGAGTTAGTTTCAATCAACACATTCTGTCTTTGCTGCACTTGTTCTGGTAAATATTCATTTGTGTGTGGATTTAATTTAGCTGATGTTTCATTTTGAGCAGTTCCTTTTCTCAAATAAGAGTTCATCCCATCAGAAACTCTAGAGCTGCTTCTTGATCCCAAGGCCTCAAGTATGTTGATTTTTGCATTGGTTGCTGCCAGTTCAGTTTCTAGTTCCAGTTGCTCTTTCTTTCTTTTCAATTGTTCTTCTTGTGCCTCAAGCTCATGTTTTTTCTTCAGGGCAGCAACACGTTCCATGAGAGCAGCCTTTTCTGCCTGAGCTTTAATGCGAGCAGAGGATGTTGAAGATGCACGTGATGAAGAACTGGATTTGTGCTTTGATTTAGGTTTTGAGGCATTTGAAACGCTGTCATCAGGTCCAATGTCATCTGAATTTACTACACTTTGTAGTATGACACTTTCAGCAACGGAGTGTGCAATTTGCTGTCCAGCCTCAGGTAACCACACCTTTACATTTTGTATACACCCTTTAAAGATTTCCATTTTTCGTTGAAACCACTGATTTTGCTTTTCAAGTTCATCTTCAGGCAGTGGTAAATTCACCAGTGATTCATGGTTTTCCTTGGCTTCATCACAGAGCTTGATTAATTGAAACAAATTAGATTGTACTTCTCTTGCATTTTCCTTTGATTTCATGAGCTCTTTCAGCATTTCCATCAACTTGTTAACTTGTTTACATTTCCTGTTTCGTGTCTTTTGACAATTTGCAATGAACAATTCCAAGCCTTTGGCAGTGTGTTTGATAACCCTTTTTTCCTTTTCAACATCGTCATCTTGTGACTGAGCATCAGACTTAACAACAGACATATTTGTTCACTGTCCCTTTAAGACTTGTTGACGAAAGCCGTATGCTGCCGGCACAATGTTTCAAACAGCTGATCGATGTGCGATCGTAGCTTTCAGTCTTCAGTCAACCAACTCCATTATAATAGCCGTCTTCCAATACGGCTTTGCATATAGCTTCTCCAATAAAGCTTAATGCTTGCATGTACTCACTCAGTTTGCGGTTTTCAATCACCGTCAGGTAAGCGCAGGTGACCAAGATGTCCACCTGGTTTGGTAATGGCGGCGTCCTCTTTGTTGTTCCGCGTGACAATGCTCAGTCCGTCTGAATGACTCACGAGCTCCAATTTCACTCGAAGAGCGAGTTCTTACTTAGGTGTAATGGCAATTTTCATTTTTCGATGTCCTTTCTTTTCCTGTTTTTCCAGTTTGCCATTACTACACAGGTAGGTTAAGTTAGGAGTGATCTTACGCAGATTCAAGAACAGATTTTCCAGTCCGTTGGCTGCCGTTTAGTTTGTTGTTTTATTGAAGTCTTTGTACATGTCATGAACATACCGGGTTTCTATCCTGCCAGCTGTGCGTCTGTTCCCGATCTGTGAAGAACTGTATGTGCTCCACCTGCCTGTGCCTTCCGTTTCCTGTCACCTATGCCCCTTAAATATACAACCCTGTGCATCTCATGACCGCCACCCAGTGTCCAAAATAATACTGCAAGTTATAACTAAACAAATGACATGCCAACAATCAACATAAATGGCTCCTACACTTAGCATTCCCCGTTGCAATATGTTGAGTCACACACTTTGAGCCACTATTTCTCAAGCTTTTTCTTTATTATTTTATTTTATTATCATTTATAGGCTTTATTATTCTTTTTATTTAATATCGTATGCTTTATCATTTATCCTCAAGACATTAAGCTATTAATAAATGTCTTCATTTATCCTAAGAAGTTGTTGTGTGATTTCTTTGAGCACAGTAAACAGAGGTCACTGTTGGGACAAGAACTTACGTTTATGAGACTGATTCATTAATTAAATTGAATAAGGGTTAGTGCTTCCTCCTGGCACTAACAAATTCTAACCAAAAAGGGAGGTGGTGCCAAGACGAGGTTATGTTTTATATTAATAAAAGTGTTAAACGTTACAACAGCTCTTTGTTTTAAAGCGGTACAACAGCAGAAAGCCATCACTTTAGCAGTGTGCCTCTGGCTGTATGATTTGTAGTAACACGTACGGTGGCTCAATAACAAACACACACACACACACACACACACACACACACACACACACACCAATATGTTCAGTCTGGTGTGTTTGATAAAGGTTAAAGACGCTACATTCCTGTCATCAGAGCCACAGGGAACATGACCCAACTTTCGCGCCATATAGCACCAGTGACATGCTAATGCGACTGCATCATATCTCGCTCACAGATGATGGCCTGGAAACACATTTTTTTCCACATTATTATTACTGAAAGTACAAATAAACAGAACAGTGACAGTGTCCAAAAATTTTAGAAATGATATATAATTGCTCCGACCAATCAAAGTCCTCCCATGTTCAACGCTTCTCTTCTTTTTGTCTGTATAAAAATCACAATATTGGAAACTAATGATTTCCATGAATGTTGATTTTGTGTCGTACCACATTCCCCATTTTTGAGTTGTGCCATTATTTGGTTTTTCAAACACACTTCATTGGTTTGTCAGCTTCATTTTCTACAGTACTTGTTGGTCTTATTTCATTTGATCTGCATCAGTATTCTTTCCACTTCCTTTATTTTGTATTTCTATCAGGCCCTATCAAGCATGAGGTTTTGCCGCTTGTCCTCATCATGTTGCTCTCAGGACAACAGGATCACTCGTGTGCAAACATTATGTCCAATCACTCCGGTCTACACAGAAGAATTTTAAAATTGACTTGTAATTGTGCCAGGATTTTGTAATATCATTATCCTGATTTGCCACTTTCGTCATCATTTAGGGAAAAAGTGAACCTTTCTATCCCATCACCTTGAGGGAAAGTCAGACAAACTCTGGGAAGCCTTTTTCCTGTTTCTGCATGCAGTGTGAACGTAATATATGTTCTTTTCTCATGACAAGTTTTACTTTAGTTAGTACTTTTAAACTTCCACAAAAACAATGGCTTGTCTAACAAAAAACACTGAAAATGTACATACAAATAATATCACTAATTTCACAATTATATAAATATTCTGAACTACATGGTATTTACATGCACACACATCAACAGTACACAGCTTTGGCTGATAAATGAGATTACATGTATTTTAGCAAAAGTAGTCCTAGCTACTTTTGCTAGTTGCTAAATTGTAGCAACTGTTACAATTATGTTTTATTTGTTACAGTATTTGTTAAGAAATATTTATAACGGTTAAAGTATAATGTCACTTCAACAAATAACCAACCAATATTCTGAGAGTAAATATTAATTACACTTTCAGAAAAGCATAACAGATATCTTTTTTCCTTTTGAAAACCCATTTTCATATTATTTATACCAGTTGAAGGTAGTATAACATTATTAATTACACCATAAATCATAACTTACACCTGACTTATTGTTAGCATGAAAATGTGAGTAACGTCTACTCTTCAGTGAACTAAACTGACTTTTTTTTCCTGGATAAAGGCACCGACTACTGTTGTGTATGGATAGATATCATTGTGCAGCCATCTTGGATGACACTGTGATAAAACTCTCTTCAAGGAAGAAACATTAGCATGTTACTCTTGACATGACTTGAAATAAATAGGTGAGTGATACCTGGAGGGTTTTGGTCTGTCCATTAACCTTTAGACCATTTACAGTGGTGCAGCTGTCTATGCAGTAGAAGCTGATCCATTAGATCTACAGTGTGACTGTACTGGAACTGTTCCAAGGGCTCTGGTGAGCTATATAGGAAACAAAACTGAAATAGCTTTAGATACACTCATAGTGTGTTAAATTGTTTGTTTTCAACACGAGCATAAATCAATGTTACGGTGTTACAGTAATACACATATCTCTGCAAGTTATAAAACCACAACACTACTTTGGGTTGGATCCAGATCCAGCATAATACTGGAGAGAGGCAGAAGAGAGGAGAGAGGAGAGAGAAGAGGAGAGGGGAGGAGAGGAGAGGAGAATAGAGGAGAGGAGAGGAGAGGAGAGGAATCACTACCAAACAAAGAACCACCAAAAACCTGTGTGTGATAGATGAAAGGCTAAGCAGCTAGCTGACATTGACCATAGGTTTCCAAGGGAACACTTTAAAACCTCGGCTATTTCGCCCATTTTGGCAGCCTGGATGGAATTCTGACATCTACATCCTTGTTGAGGAGCTATGTGGTCAATGACTGTGGCAAGCACCGTATAGTTTACTAGTTAACTGCAGTGAAAAGTGCTTCTCATAGCAGGATATTTTGAATGCATGAGAAGGTGAAAATTAGTTTAAACTGTCCTTTTAAGAAAATATGGGTATTTTTCATCACTGAGCCTTGTCAATACAGAGCAGCTTTATGTCACTGGGGACCACTTTGGGCCCCTCATGTAGACAATCAGACCATGGAGCTTTTCAGATTGTGTCATGCTGACTTGTATAGCTAAAATTATAGCTCTCCAGGTTTCTTTCAGCGGTAGCTAACTACTCCTTTTAAAAACATCTCCACTATAATCACGTCAGCTTTCAATCTAAATAGGATTTTTTAGTGAGTGAGAGGATTATTTAAGAGTTGTTACTGCACTGAATAAAGGAAAAGGACTGCAGTAAGAGTGTAAAAAGAGAACATGGAGGACAGCTGGGCAGGTATCAATACCAGTAAAAAATGTTATTTTTGGGAGAAAAGTACAAAAAAACTGCCTGGAAGTTTTGTTTTCATTTCAGTGAAAATACAGTACATCAAGATAAACATGACTATAATAAAACTAAGGACCTCAGAGAAATATGTATGACGTTCAAATACTAAAAGCAGCAACAACTGCGCAGGAGTCAGGAGTTGTTACCAATTTAACTCCGGTTCTCGCTACCAATCCCTGAGGACAACACTCTTGTCCGTGAGTCACTGATCTCAAACACAGAGGAAAGCTTGCCACCTGCTGTGTCAGGTTTCTGAGGTTCGGCTTTAGTCAAAGCATTTACTGTCAGAAATCATTTGAAAGAACATCCTCCCTTACAAAGAGAGTATATCTAGTTTGTCGTCGTCTTTGTTAATTCTAAAATTACCGCAAATCATCGTTATTAAAACAAATGTTTTATGACAGATGCGAATTCACACACCTCTGCACCAGCGCTCAGAGTTGACCTTTCATTACTTTTACTGATGCTCTGTTAATGATGCAGAGTTTGGAAAACTTGACACTGACCTGCTACTATAACAATATCCGCCCCCGGAGTGAGTAACGTCTGTTCCCTATTAAATCCAGAAAGCATGACTACATTGTTACAGTAGACAAGGACATCAACATGCCATGTATACTCTTCATATTACATAGTAATATCAATCTGTGCTGATTATTTCAATTTCAAACATAGTACCTGTAGTTGACAATGTTGACTACATTACACTGAAATGTCCCAGCAGTGTCTTCTTACCCTGAACCCTGTGACAAATGCTCTCTCTGGAGACAAAAGCCCTTCACACACCCATTAAAACCGTCCTCATCCACTTTCACAATGTTAACATCAGTTGTACACAGAGGCATTTCTGACACCTCACCATGCATTTTTTTTAGTAATAATGATGAACTTCAAACGGTGCATCCATCTGTGTCAACTCTGCTGTACAACTGTTCAAACTTCTGGTCCTGTGAATCAATAATCTCATCGTCTAACTGCGCTATTCTCACTTGCTCTCTCTGTCTATCGTTCTCATCACTTTGTCATTTCGTTGTGAATCAGAGTTATTCTGTGCGTCAGCCCACAGGAGCTCAGCAGCTCCAGGAAAATCACAGTAGTTCCACAGCAGCTATTATGTATCCGGTCCTTTGAGATCCTGGAAGTAGTGAGTGTTAAGATGTGTCATATGTTAGAGGGAACCTGCTTTGTGTTACACCTCTGCTCCTCACACAATGCCGCACCTTCACTCACTGAAGTGGGGCATATGTCACACAGCTCCTGCTATTAAGGGCAGAGGATGAGCCAAATTACAAGATGATTTATAGAGCCTCTATAAGACACAGGGCAGAAAATCAAGTTGGAGAAAAGCACAGGCTTTACTATCCTTGTGTGATTACTATTTTGAGATGTGATGTGAATTTCCCGGTGTTCCTGGAGAAGAATGGAGCTATCAGGATTGAGCATGTCCTTGGTAAAGCCATTTACTGTATAAACTAGTGAGGTCAGTGAAATTATGGAAGTCCTTGAAATTAATCTGTTATAAGAAGCTTAAAGCAATAGTTCGATAATTTGGGAAATATTCTTATCGGCTTTCTTGCTGAGAGTTAGATGAGAAGACTGATACCGTACTCGTAGTCAGTCAATATAAGGCTACAGCCAGCCTGTTAGCTTAGCTAAGCATACAGACTAGAAGCAGACGGTAACAAAATCCACCTGCCAACACCTCTAAAGCTCATTTATTAACACCTATCTTGTTTGTTTAATCCATACAAAAACCGAAGTGTAAAATTGACATGTTGCTGTTTTACAGGGGGTTGTGTCTGACTATTTCTTGGCTGTGAGCCATTCTTTAAAGAAAAAGTTCAACATTTTGGGAAATGCGTTTAGACACTTTCTTGCTGAGAGCAACATAAGAAGATTGATACCACTCACATGTCTGTACACTATGACTGAAGCCACCACTGCCTGCAGCTGGCTAACTTAGCTCAGCATAAAAACTGGAAACAGGTGGAAACAGTTTGCTTGGCTCTGTCAAAAAGTCACAAAATCTACCTACCAGCACTTCTAAAGCCAATTCATTTACGTGTTATATCTGATTTGTTTAATCGATACAAAAACTGAGGTCTAAAAACTATAACTGCTCGTCTATTTCTGGGCTAAGGTCAGAAACTTCCTGGGGTCTCTGCTGTTTGCCTGGAATCTGGTCCTGGTTAAGAATAGTCATTTTTAACATATGGTTAAATAGTGCATGACACAAAACACAAAGTAACTTCAAAGGTGTCCAGACAGTAACATCTATCTTAACTCAAGTTCTACAGTTTCTCACATACAGTAAAATTGTGTTTAAAGTCGTCTTACTGTAATTTCTAGTGTTGTGAGATTAGACATTGATCTCAGTGTCACATTTAAGGGTACAGTCAACATATCACTCATGGCCTAACAAGAAATTTCACTCACCTTAAATGACTCAAAATGACTGAGGACAAGAAAGTTCATAAAACTGACAATTGAGAAACAATTTATTACTCTATCTAAAGTTGTTCCTTCAAATCTGACAAGACCGTGTCAGTTCCCATCCACAAATGGCCAATTTCACCCTTCTGTGTCAAACATAACTCAAAACAGCCACAGAAACAAAGCTGCCATCAGAAACTGTGGCAAGGAAAAAAGTGTGAAACGCTTTCAAGCATTTGTTAGCAGAGGTTCCTCGGTGTGACTGCTTTGATTATGCTTTGTATATGGCATGTAGCCCGCCTAATAAAAAAAACACATAAAACACTCACTAACACATCCGTCTAATTTTGCTAAATCAGCATCATTCACAGTAATCACGTTGTAACTCTCATTCAACCGCATGATGTTCTTCACAGCAACCTGTCACACCGCAGGTAGCAAACTGTGTCTATGACTCACTTCACAAAGCAATCAACTAATCATCGCTCCTCACTCACATTTTACCTGCACTTCATTCTGAGGATATCTGTCTGGCCTTTAACAAGGTTGTAACAAATATAGCAGGTATTCAATCTGCTTTATAAATGTTGTGTATATAAAATTGATAATGTTCTTCAACACCAACATTGAACAAAACAGAAATGGGGTTTTTTTTAGCTTGAAATGTTTTAATACATTTTCCAGGAAATGAAAAGTCCATTAGATGGTCTACCAAACAACAATACAGCCTTTTAAAGTGGTTACCAGGGCTACCACAGTTTGTTCGAAACAACAATATTATCTCTAATGTCTTCACTGTACTACTGTAAGTGCAAATGACAGAAAAGGTAGCCTGCTTACACCATTAGCTTGAAACACAAGTGTATCCTCAATGCTTTACTTCTATTTGGAAAGACTGACAATTTCATTGTGTTATTATCTGGTATACAAGCTCATATTGACCTATGAGCTGACAGAAAGTGGATCAGATTAGACAAGTTGGCTTTAAAGACCAGACAGAATAGGTCAAAAACAGGATATCAAGTGACTCTCTAGTAAAACTGAATCCTGTCCTTCAGTTGTGTCTACTGTCTTATGTATCATATCAGATCACATCAACCACTACTGTGTGTGTGTGTGTGTGTGTGTGTGTGTGTGTGTGTGTGTGTGTGTTTGATTTGGTGTTAATTTTTAATTGTTGTATTTCTGTATTTTTAAACTTTGAACTGCCGTTGTGTATGAAAGTTACTATACAAATAAAGATGACTTGATTTGACTTGATATGTTTAAATACAGAATTACCATTTTAGTTTAAGTTCTTAAAAAGGACAATGACTCAGTTCTCAGAGAGAATAGAGAGAAATTAGACACAGGACATCCCCACAAGTGCCATACAGACTAGAGTAAGAGACATGTCATTTCACCACATCACGGCATTTTAATTTTTATACACAGACACATAAACACACACTTTCACTAACAAACCACCAAATAAGACAAATAAAAAGATGTTATCCATCACAGAATATATGAGAGAACTAAACCATTTCATGGTGCCTCTTCTTCAAGTGGAGTCCCATCAGGCCTAACCTTGAGGGAACAGAGAGCAGCTCGATGTACGGCCTGTGAAACCATCCACCTGCAGGTCCAGTGGCCAGAGTCACCCTCAAAGGCACCCAGCCAGGACCGCATGGGCCATCATCCCTCTCACCACTGCAAACAGGAGCATCTGGGAACTATCTAGAGCATCCTAGGGGATGCTTCATGTAAATTCAGTTGTTTTTTTTTAGTTTTTAAAAATCCCTTTACCCTTGTACACCCTACTTCCCTCTCTCTGTATGTATGTATAGTGATACAGTACATTCACCTTATTATCTGAGTTGATTTGTATGTAAACTTGATTGTCTCTCAGAAGGAGGTAGAATGGCAGTCAGGGACTTGAATCTCATCACCCCTGCGGGTCATATTTCTCAAGAGCAGGATAGAGACAACGCAAATTAATCCACTGTGGAACTGATGATGTTGCTGTCATTATCACACCCAAAAAAGATGAGAGTGAAACAATGTGTCTTGTTGTCTTGTGACCCACTGCAGTGACACAAAGCGCCATCCCTTTCCGATTACTCGCTCACAGCATTTCTGAGGTTTTACATGAGAAGAAAATAATTTTTGACAACCACAAAATTTTGCTTTACATTAATGCCACACTTCCATCCTCTTTCCCTATATTAATTGCAATATAAGGATGAATACACTGTCAGCTGTGGACTCTCAAATATACTGCAGTTTAGCCATTTAGAAACTTACTGCAATGTTTCTGTATGAAACCTAGCAACGTACCACGCTGGTTGGAGGAGGATATTTTTAGCCAACCCTGCTGTTATTCTAATTGTAGGAGTTGTTTGAATCGTACCCATCCCGTTTAATTACAGTGCTTTTCCTTTGTTACCATAAATTAAACTAGTGTGTGTATTGTACACAAATGAATCAAGCAACTTTTAACTGTACAAAAATTCTGGCCCCTTTTTCTTCTTTAACAGACTTGATTTTTTGGAAAGAACAGAATTGGAGATGTATTGCTCTCATATTGATCTGAGGCCAGAACTGCATGCAGAAAGGACAACAGCAGCAGAATCTAGTTATTAAAATGCACATGCAATTTCAGATGACACTCTACTCGGCGACGAATAGTGAGCACACAGTGAAAAGAATATTTTACGCACAGAGATTCATAAATCTGATATGACAGCAAACAACATCTAGACAGATGAAATTTCATCTTATCACAGGGTCATTAAATATGCTGAATGCAAAGGCAGTAGTAGTTAAAAATATATTAGCAGCCTCATAATCAACTTGTCAAATACAGTTTATAACAATGTAGATCATGTAAACTTAAGTCTTTTAAAGAAAATGACATTGTCCAAACAAGTACCTTTGATTTATCTATGTCCCTTCTTATTCAGAGCTTTTATGATTTTACATAATGTGAGCCACCACAAATCTAAATCCACAGATGCCACAAATCCAAACATTTAAATTGTAGTCTTTTTTTAGTCTAATCGTAGTCTTTAGTGCCAATACGAGATTAGATGGTTGACCATGCCAAAGACTCAAATAAATGATCTCAGGTCACAGCTTCAGTGTGAGGTCAAGATAGAGCATTAAAGCTTCTGTATACCCACGGAGCAAACAAGAGCAATATAGCCTTACACTGCTGAAGCATCTGGATCTGCCTCCTGGCTCTGTCACACACCATAGAGTTGCGTTTTACTTGATACGCTATGAACCATCATCACGTGGATGCCTGGGTGTTCTGTGACCTGTACTGTCAGTTTGCTGTCAATGAGCCGCTGCTGTGCTACTCTGAGGAAGCCACCTACTGACTTCACACATCCACTTCAATTCTGCTCTTTCAGCAAACCTGGATACACTTCGCTGTCTACGTTTACAGCATTCGATGTTTCACGAAACCTACAAAGCTCAAAATATGTAAGAGAGCTCCGATCAAACGTCCGGCTTTATTACTTATGGCAGTTTATGACATAACTTTCTCCTCTAACGTTTACCACCAAATGCCCTCATTAGACCGCCGTCGTTCATCGTGGCTATATGTGCCGTTCAATGACATTTATAAAGTTTCAAGATGACAGCTATGCGGTCATTTGCACGACCATTACTGCTACACATGCAGGCTGCAGGGTGAAACTTACTGTATCTCCATCCCTTCCACTGAGCTAGTTCATTACTTAATTGACTTAATGAAGTATATTCACTCAAAGCCGTGTAGCTATGCTGGGATATGAGAGTGGGAATTAAGGGTAGGCCAGCAGTTGTACTCGACGACCAACCCTAAGGACAATCTACTATAGATGAGACAAAGATCTTGCTGGAAAACAGTAGCACAGCTGAGAGAATATTAACTACTCAGTGACTTTAAAGGCTTAGTGAGACTTTATTGGGAAGTAGTTGTGCAAAAGGGCTAAAAGTGGATGTGTAGTCTTTATATAATACCAAACTGCCACGTATGCACTAAGGAGGTGAGTAGATTTGTTTACAACTTTGACCCAACGTTTTAATTACATCATCTCTCGGTGGTTTATCTTACCCACAGCTTCATGAAGCAAAGTGACAACTTGTTCAGTGCAGATGACTCCAAAGGGAGGAGATGCCTTAACTCGTGTAATGTTTGTGCCATGCACTACCCATTAAGCCACACAGAAACACAGCACTCATGGCATCTGGCCTCTATATAAAACAATGTGGTCTATACAAAGAAATGTTATATATATGTATCTACAGCTGAGACTAATGCATTACCACTTAGTTTGAGAGTGAATACTTACTTGCCCTCTTTCTGTACATTGAATGAATGTCACAATGTGAGTAAAATTCAAAGGGATGCAGACAGGTTTTAAGGATGATGATACTAGAGAGAAAGAGGAACAACTGCAAACAGAAATAAGTGAAAATGATCAAAGAAATGAGATGTTTCATACTTTGACGACATATCTACCATGACTCTGAGAAAACACTGAAGGCTGACAAACATGCAACTTCTAAAAGCACTAGCATGAATTTTTAAATCACCTAATAAGTAAGCCATGATGTATCACTTTAAATGCGATGATGCTGGAAAACAAGTCTCTGACATGATTATACCATTACTTTCCAATCTGTACTTCTGCAACAATGGTAGCTTTGATCCAGTTGCAGCTTCTGCTCTTTGTTTAGAATTGTTTCTGAAGAAAACTGTTTCCATATAGACTACAAACACAGCTGTGTCAACCTTATATTTTCAGCTACTAAAAATTTTGAAACACATAATGACAGGCACCTATAGACAAACTCTCCACACACATGACCTCACATATTACAGAAAACACAAGACGCATAAAGAATTGACGCTCTCCTCTGAACCTCTTCAGATGGCCTGGTGATGTACGGTGCCAGTCAAAAGTTTGGAGTGTGTCTATGTTGACAAAGACTGACAGTCTTATTGATACAGTCCGGTTGGCTTAGTCTTTCTGTGTTCTCTCAGATATGTTGTGTTACTAAAAATACAGAGCTGGAGCACCATATCTAGGCCTTTGCAGTTCAGGCTTAGTGAGCAGTACACTGGAAACACCTGCCTCTGCTGACAGAGGGCCACACAGAGGATTCTCCGTCCTACTACGAAAAGATACTAGAAAATCCTCTGAAGCTGTTTAAGGGACCTCCATAGCTTAAACAGATCTGTTGTTGGATTTATTTGACAATTAATGTTCAATTAGTTGGCATCTTTACAAGCACCCCACTGACACAGTCTGCATATCGGTCTTTACTTCATTTTCCAGTGTTCTACAAGCTCTATTTACTGCATCGGCACCATTCCTGACCATATTGTGCCAGCACTATCAGTTTAAGTGAATTCAATAATGAACTTCCACAAGTTGGGTTACTCTCACTTTGGAAGCCACATGGCTTCAAATTTCAGACACCTGACAGCAAGTCTCAACTTTGATCCATTGGCTGCATGGTGCTGAGCTTTTTTTTAAAAATGAGTCGGGAAGCCTACAGCGAAGTCCAACTTTACTTTTAAAGTTATCAAACAAAGAGAAACGTCCTCCCCTCCTCTGAGTAATGTCTTTGTACTCCCTCATGGCAGGGTTGCACAGCTCTGATCAGTTTGATCTCCGACTGTGATTGGCCACCGCAGCGTGACGTCAGGTTGCGTTTCTCCAAAAGTTGACTCTGGATCAACTTTCTCGCTGCAGGCCGGTGCGGTGCCGCTGCAGCCAAAATCCCCACAGCCTAAACGTACTATTTCCATTCAAATGAATGAGAGGACTGGTATTTTCACCAAAATGCCTGATTTGGTCTGTGTTTTGGTTAGTGTCTTGCTGCAGCACTGAGCCTCGGTCAGTTATCACCCTATACTCTACTGTGGTTTAGTCCCAGATTGTGCTTTTCATGTAATCAGCATTTTTAAACGTGTGCACCGATGATTTCATGCAATGCTATCCTTTTTTTTGCAAAAGATTAATACCAGCTAAATTAAACACACACACACACACACACACACACACACACACACACATACAAAGGGCTGTTTGACAACACTGAGAAAAGTTTTGGAGACATTTCCTGATTCCTCAGGGTCATTTAACCATACTGACTAAAAGATATTAAGTCTGCTACACTGAATAAAATATGTTCAATTCCAAGTTGTGATGCTGTTTCTGAAACCAAACATAGATGGCAGCCGGAAGTGACGCATCTCCTTGCTAGGAAAAATATGCGTTGGCACAATTTATATATTAAAATATACAATAATAGAAAAAATATACATAAACATATAGACAGTATACATATGTATAAATAACTAGATTAACATGAATGTGATAATTCATTTTTCTATTTTGTTGTTGTTTCCTGCTACAAGCTACACTTGTCTTAAAAAGGTAGTGGTGGTGGTGTTAGGGGGGTTGAATAGGTTAAAAATAGTCTTAATTGTGCAGACCTTTGAGTAATTCTAGTCCTGATGTTTGAAAAGTCTTGGAAGAATTTAGAAATGTCTTCAAATCAGTTGTAAGTGTTGTCAAACAACCTGCAAGGTTTTCAAAGCTTAGCTTGTGTATCTGTCTCAGAGAGAAACAAGCTAGCTCCTCTGTGACTTGAACGTCTAAAATATAGAAATCGAGAGACACGCTGAAGCTAATTGTTTCTGTTCACACCAAACTAGGTTAACCACCGTCCACGATAGCTGATAGTAGACAATGTTTTGACGTTGCTCCTGCAGTGTCAGCAAGGCAAACTGGTCCCGCTACAGTGTGATGATGATATACTGCAGCTGCAGTGTCGAGGAACTGTACTGCTGCTGAGCACATCATCTTCAAACCCTCAGCATGAGGTAACAAGTAGCCCGCACTACATGCTGTCCACCTGGGGCTTTTCTGTCGTACCTACAACAGCCTGTTGAAATAAACATTGTTCATTCTGCAATGTGTTGCATTGTATTAGAAACAGCATATAATTAATGCTGGCAGTGAAGGCATCGGCTTGTGCATTGATTATCCACACACATACTACACACACACACACACAAAAAGTCAAGAATCTCAGTCGAAACGATGTCGACTGCTCAGGTGCAGGATTTGCATCAGTGCAGTGGAGCCCTTCGACATGCACTATTCGCACCTCAGCTGCCCCTGGCTTCTTCAACACTAAATCAACTCAAGTGCTGATATAAAATCATGTTTCCCTATAGGCCCGCATGATGAGTACTGGCCTGCAACAGCCGAGAGATAGACATGAAAGAATAGTCTGTCTCCTCCGGCTGGCTTGCTAAAAAGACATAGCGAGTAGCCCATTTAATCGAGAAGTGGTGTTGCAGAGGGGGGAATGCTGCTGCAGTAAGCCCCGGGATGGAATAATCTGGTTATAGGGAATCACGCTGGACAGAATAACTATGCGTGGATTTGATCCGCTGAAATAACATCTAGCCCGTGTGTGTGAGAGTGTGTGAGAGCGCTATATAAAAAGTTAGGAGATCATGGTGCCGTGGCGATGCGGGGGGGGGGCTGCTTGTGTGTGTGTGTGTGTGTGTGTGTGTGTGTGTGTGTGTGTGTAATGTGCGCTGCGCGTCCCCAAACCTGGGCTCGCCGATAGTAGCTGCACAGAATAAGTTGTTCCTCCCTCCCAGCTCCTCTGCATGATCCACTCGCTGCATAAATGATTGCAGATCTATCACTATTACAACAAACAAACGAATAACGCAGATACACGCACACACACACTCTCCCTCGCTCTCTCACACACACACACACACACACACACACATACACACACTCACACTCACGCGTGCACGCACGCACAACGCCGGTTCACAACGAAACGGAGGAGTAGGCATAATGGTGATGAGCTTACCACTTGGATTCTTGTTTTTCTTAAGACTCTTGCCACAAAGACACTGCAGCATATGCGTTCCTTTGCTGAAAATGTTCCAAAGAAACCACATTGATTTGGGCGAAGAGCAATCCAGTGGCTTAAACACCCAGATATAGATGAGATCCTTGCGGTTGCATAATAACACAATTGGATCAGTTCTCCAGGACAAGGCTGCCAATTGTATCATAGAAAAATAGGTATATCCAACTCCTATGCGTTTTCATTCACGTGGCAAAATATTCAGTATCTGTCAGACTTCGTAATAACGGTGTGTTTTCTTCTTCTGGCGTATAAAGGATGCCTCCTCAACTAGTCGATAATAGAAAATATACTCTGTAAATTGCATGTGTCGCACCGGGAGGAGACGGGCCGCCAGTAAACAAACAGAACTAACGTGAAAACAGTAAAACACGGTGGATTTCCGAGGAGAAAATCATTGCCTATTAGTTCATCACTCTGAGGAGAGGAGGGTGGATCTGCACAGCATCAAAAGCCAAGGGAGGATGCATCCTATGCACAGACTGCTGCAATGATAGCCCCAACAAAACACCACATTGCCGGATCAAGTCCAATTCGTTTCTGCTATAAACCAGCTTGTTTGGTGAGGTCAGACAACACCAGCCGCAGTTTTCATCTCTTACAGTCCCACACTGCAACGTTTCTGTTGAAGCCAGACTTGGGTTTCTTGGTGTGTGTGTATGTGTGTGTGTGTGTGTGTGTCCGTGATTCCTGGAGTGTGCGTTTCTTCCCTTTTTGTGGGGTATTTTCCTCAAGCCGTTTTCAGCGCCACGCCACTGGCATCTCCAAAAGTACGGTGCGCCTGTACGAAAACATTTGCATGAATTTCCTTTTAGCGTCGGACCTCTGTTAGAAATAGACGGGGAGGAGGGGTTAAATTGAAAGATTGGCTTTCCATTACGTAAACACGTGGTTTCTGCGCCGTCATATCAGTGATGCTCTCGGAAATCTTTATGATCCGACTCAGACTATTGTCACAAGCCGTATACCGGCTTAAATTCTTGGAAATTACGGTGTGTATGAAGTAGATCGTGTGCGTTTGCGGGGCATTAGTGCACCGCACGTCAAAGAGTCCACATATACATCACTCGTCTTCATTCAATTTCTACTCGATGTGTCATTTCTTTGCTCCCGGCGCCTTAAGTTGTTGCAGCTTTGATGTATGTTAATCGAGTAATTGCGCACACAGGTGTTAAAACTCACCTGCTGTAATATGGTTGATGGGGACGCTTTACGTGAGTGTGTGTGTCAAGCATTGCTAAAGCAGAGCTGCAGCCTATAGGGCACTGCAACAGATCATCTATTACTTCGGCAGGTTGAATGAATTCAATCCAACAATTGCAGCAGAAAATATGTATTCACCATAGAAGTTAATGCAGAAGATTGCAAGGTAGAAAAACGTATGTTTAAAACTATTTGATCCGCCAGTAAATATGTAATTACAGGGTACACATTTCAAGGGAAAAATTCTGGGTCATTTATTTGACAAAACATTCATATGTAAAATTGTGTGTTTATGTTTCTGTTCTGTTCATTCATCTCTGAGGACCGAGGGCCAGTAAGTGTTGCTCATGACGACTGTTACCACTGTGTGACTCCATTTCTCCATGGGTTTAAAGGTTTTCCATCACAGACTAAAGGGGGAGGAGAACATTGTTTTCCCTAATCATACCTGCCTTGCTAGGTAGGGGTTGTGTGTGTGTGTGTGTGTGTGTGTTTGTGCAAAGGCAAAATTCATTTTTTTTCCCACCGAAACCATTTTATATTGGATTTGGCTCCCGTAGTGTTTTTGTCCCTCTGTTGTATGTGTTTTCCGTACTTCAGATCTAATAATCCTGGATCTGTCAGCGTGACTCCCTCTCAGCACAAATGGCAGAAGTCAGTTGGTCTGCCAGTGTTTGAAAGTGGACCCATTAGTTGTTCAGTATTGAGCTCACCCACAGGTGTTGGACACAGTTTGCCAGTAAGTCATCCTCGTTAAGGCTGTCATACAAAGAAAAACAAATAACCAACGTAATGACTGCAAACGACCCATTTAGAACTGATCCTGTGATTTTGAATTTGAGAAGGATGAGTATTGAGTTATTTTACTCATATAGTGATTTGCTGTAAATAAACTTAAGGAAAAAGGTTGATTCATAATGAAACAGTGTTGCATTAGATCACTTATTGATCCATCCATTCTCCAAATTACCTCTAAAACTAGCACGTAACACTTTGACATGTATTACTGCCATGTTATGTTTGCAAAATGTACATCTCACAACTCTTGAGATAATCATTTTTTAATAGTCATGTTTTTTGTGGACAACTGATGACACATTACAGTTGAACTCCGCGTTATTATCAGAAGCTGCTTTTGTCCGATGTAACGTTGAGTGAGTGGAACAGACAAAAAGCCGAGGTTTGTGTAAACAATATTAACCACAGCGCAGGAAGCTTGATGTGAGACTGGAGGGGTTCATTAGTGGGGTTGTGTTGTGTGTTCGTCTCTGAATTACAGCATTAATCCACTTTAATGACCTAGTTCTGTGGCACCCAGGTCTTGTCAGTTGTCTGTGTCCTCAGTCCTCAGGGATGTGGGCCACTTTGAAACAAAATGTTTCCAGATTGACTTTCTTTACACAGCAGCATCATTTTGCTGTGTCACTGTTTAAAAGGCCAACTGTAAAGAATGTCTTATTGATTTTAAGAGGGAGCTGTCAATTCTTCGTTACTGATAGAGTATGCACACGTGTGGACGCTAAGACTTTTAAATGTGCGCACACACTTAACCAGACCACACACATACATACACACACACACACAGCACACCACGTCAGACATACGTAGTTACTTAAGCAATTAAAGATATTTCCATGCGTGTGCTGTATACTTCCACACGTGTCCCGTGAGGTCAAATGGACTCGCTGGAATCAGCACAAGTCGGAGCAGTGCACCGCAGGCTCTCCTGCTTTCTCCCTCCGCAGATGCCTCTCATGTCATCCTCTCTATCGATCCGTCTACCGTAATGTAAAGTATCATCACACCCTGGAGGATATCGTCTGACAATTTTGTCAGGGATCATTAGAATACTTCTTTTTGATTGCCCGGGCTGTGGCCAGCAGGAAGTGGCTCCCCTGTGAGTTTTAACAGCCTCTTTTCTCCTGATGGCGAAAAATAACTTGATTTAAGATGCACTGAGATAAATGGACTGGTTCCAGTTTTACTCATGGTCTCTGTGGCTTTACTGTGCACATTTAAAAGGCTCGCACATGGGGGAGTGTGAAGATTGCATGAATGGGTGTTATTATTTGGAGATATATGGTATACATGGAGGGATTCATAAACGATCTGAAAATATTTAAAGAGGTGTTTGATAACACAGGCTGTTTTGACTATTTTAGGATACAAGTTCTGCACACATATAGTATATTTTTAATTTGGGTGAACTGACCCTTTAAAGTAGTGAGTGCAATCTATGAATGAATGAGCCACATGTGCTACGCTTTGGATTAGACTGAAGATATTCAAATAAAGTGTTAAGAGTTTAAAAGGTTACAGTGAGCATGATGGGTTTTGTTGAAGTAATTCAAGCATTCCTTTGAGTATTAATTGCTAACTTGAAATGATAAATGCCCACACATGACAGCATAAAGTACTCTAATGTGCTCTTTTGAAAGGAGAAGATATTTAAGCCATTTGCCTTTTGCTGTTTGGGGATGAAAATACTGGACAATAATGAACTGAAAGTGATGTCAATTAGCCAGTGAAAACACATTAAGTGCTTCAACTAGTTAATAACAATTTTGGACAAGTGAAGATCACTTAACAATAAATCTATTTGTACTATTGATTTCAAAACAGTGTTGTTAATACAGGAGTGTGATTCTATGGATTTGAGGTTAGTTTTGCAATATAATAAAACATTTCTACAGTTCAATCTGTTCAAAACCATTGCATTTGGTTATTCATGTAAAAAGCATTATGTTTCATAATCAGCCTGTTGTAGTTTAATTTAGGAACTTGTGCATTTGTCCAAGTCATGCCCAAGGCTTTCAGAGAATGCTTAGACTGGGACCACATTTATGTCCATGTTCAGTAGCAGAGTTAAAACCATCCGCTCCCCTTCACCCAGCATGCCCACAGCCAAGATGTCTACCAATCAGAGAAGGAGAGTGGGCCGTGTTTGGCACTGCTTAGAGCAAGTGTTCGCTCGCAAATGAACAGCTGCTGTGAACCACTTCATGACCAAAGACTTCATTTAAACATTACACACACTCACATATACATAAACACAAACTGTGCATGTAAACAAATTGTAGCCAGCTTGTGTTCATCACCACTCTTCTCTTTGCCCAGTGAATGCCCTCCTTCAAGTTGTCTGCAACACAGTCGCTGATGTCCAGGCACAGAGTTGAAGGGCCAGAACTACTTTATGTTTGGCACTGTGCTCCAACAGCTTCAATACACTATAAACACCATTAAACAACTTTCTGGGTTGGATTAATTTACAGATATAAATTTTGTCAGAATGGGTAGGTGTATTTGTGTATGTATACTGCACATGGAATACAAAACACAGGCATGCAGGACAGTTGATATGTTCAGCACATATTAGCATCCAGTTTTGATTTCCTGCTCACTGGTACTCTGCTAATATGCAACACCATATGTGATGTTTAGCGCAGGGCTCCAAAACCTCTCCAGTGCACCCACATTGTGACTAATAGGGCAAAAGACCAATAGAACAAATTGAGAAATCCCACACACATAATAACCAACTGCTCTTTAAAATCCATTGTGACTAACAGTATTCATTATTGCAGACAGATAAGGGCAATGACACTGGACCAGTGCAAGGGCACTGGAAGCAGGGGGTCCAAAGGGCTGTTGCTGACCCCCATCCCACCCACACACACACACTTTACCCTTCTTCTACATTCTTTTTAAGTCGCGAATCACTGTATCCTCGTAAATGCCCCTATATTGCGAAACTTACAGTAACCAAAAAAGCTTGTATCTAATCCCATAAACATTAGTTAGCTGCTTTGTGTTTGGAATTATACCACGTCCCTGTGGTGCAAGCAAGCTATGGTTACTCAGCAAAAGTTTAGTGAGAATCTCCAGTCTATCTACCACTACACATGTGCACAAGCACACACAAACACACACACACACACAAATTCCCCTTTCATCTATCTTCATGGTGCACTGTACATGTAAAAGTAGAAATGGTACAAAAACAGTCTTTTAAAACCTCCGAATAGTAAAATAGTCCCCAGAGTTGAGTTTCAGAATTATTAGGAGCAACTAGAGATGTGACTAACTTTGCATTGATTTCATGTTTTAATGAACCTCTTGGTGCTCGTTTCAACTTGGAAACTGGCATTCTCTGTTCTTATGAGAAGTCTTTTTTTCCCCTCGATTACCAACCAAAAAAGCTCCGAGATCATCTACGCAGGCTTATTGTCTGTTATGAAATGAGATCTATGAAAACATTTGTCATGAGGGCAAATGGTTGAAATATGGATGAGTATGATGTTATCAGTTTTGTTTTAGACAAGGCAAGAAGTGCCTTCATCGAGTAGTCACTCAAAGTATGAGGAAGGGCCTGTGAGTCAAATGGAGCGGTGAATAAGTGAGTGGATATTAGTAATGAATGCTACTGTGGTCACTCTCATGCCAAGCATCGTTTGGCATTGCCACCACTGCCCTTCCTCTGGCCTTTCTCCCCACGCCCTCTTCTAAACTTTACCCAGAAGCGATGCACACATGTCTTAATGATGCACAGGGCCTAAAATAAAGCCCACTCTCAGATCACGCCCTTTTATAATAATCTCTCAGGGAGTTTCCTGTCCAGTGAGAATTGTCATAATCAACATATTTCCCGCCTTATCATGAAAGCACCCTCCATTTTTAGCCTGGCTGAGCTCTCCACGGCTACTTTACAGTTCAGTTTGACCCCTTTGGTGATTTGAAGAGCTTTATTTTGGATGTGGTTGTCCAAGTTTTCTTTCTCTCATGGCTGTGAGATGCACTCTATATGGTTGTAACAGTGCAGTTACATAGTCGTGCTCATGAGGTTGTACCCAAACGTGCAGCCATGTGCGGTCATGCAATTGATTGGTTCCTGCAGTGCCAACAAGATAATCAATATTTCAACTATTTCAGCCCCTCTTTAGGCGCTGATCTGCCATGTAGTGAACTACTTTGTTCTACTCTTGTACGCTGTATTTATCCTGTACCTGCTCTGCGGATTGTAGAAGTCGTTGTTAAGACAAGGATATAAGATTATCTTGTACTACTTGTACCAGAATAAAATGCAACAAGTACGGGGACAATAAATGTGATACTATCAGGTTATTTTAAGTGTCAGACATGAGGTGGATGTTTCCTCATGAACTTCTTTATTCCACACTGGAGGGTGCAGTTTTTTGCACTACCTGACTGGCAGGTTCAGTGACTGTGAATGCAATCAAACTGGCTCATCATTTATATTCAGAGATACAGTACTACACATGTCACTTAGCAGGTTTATTTTTAACCCTTTTATATTGAAAAAGACTTAATTTTGCATATGTTTTTGGATCAATTGTATCTATGGATGAATAATGATATTCTTTAAACTTTCATTGAACTTTGTATCTTAAGTACATTTTATTATAATGACTTAAAGCTGCAGTAATCAATATTTTATATGAGTAACATCTACAGCAGCATGCAGCTACTTTCAGTGGAAAAGCTCTAATAAACCCACTGTACTCTAAACTGCCCCTTACTAAACGGCAGACACACAAAGTTAGCTGGTGAAAGACAGACAGATATTTGCCTCAGACATTGGACGTTGGAGACCAAAACTGAGCTACAAGAAGAGTGAAACCCAATGAATAATAATAATATTCATTGGGTGGCCAGAAACAAGACTCCAAATGAATGCTCATGTAGTTCTGCGTCTGCAGGATGTGTTGGCAGGCAATACTTCGCCTACATGTTAGCCATATCACCATAAAAGGCAATAATATGTCAAATGTCTGTAATTTTTAGCTTTATGTGGAGCTCTGCCCCAAGTGACTGAAGGAAAACTGATTAATGTGGCGTCACATCCCCTTTATTACACACAGTAGTAGGTGCAGTCATCTTGTGAAAAAGTCACAAATTAATTAATGAAGCTTTTGTTGTTTTGAAATAAAATCACAGTGGACTTGTCAAATTCACATTATCCTTTCCATCACAACATACATTAGCTCCTGAATGCAGCTGTGTTCAGCAGCTAATGCTTAGCCTATATCTCATATTTCTGAGATGCTCACATTCACATTTTCTACTGCATTAACATGCAACAATAAGATGTGTACAATGACATAAAAGAAATATACACTGAGTTGCATTATCGGCCTTGTGCAAGTTTCAAGTCTCTGAAAGTTCACTATTGTTGCACACATCATCACACTCAACAGTCTACCACATGATTGTATGCCCAGTCATTAAAAAGAATATGATTTGTTACAAAGTGGCCAAAAAACAGCCGTGTACAATCCATACATTTCACACAGAATAAGCTCTAAAACTGGAGCCTAATATTCTTCACTTTCAAAATACAGTATCCTTAAAAATCATGCACAGTATGGTGTCAAACACAGACTTCCTGAATATCTAATTTGAAGAAGGTTAAATAACCTGCAGAGGAATTGTTTTTACAGTTTTTGAACCAAGATAAAAGGAAGAGGAACATTGCCAGTAACCAAGAAGCTGTGATGTTAAGAGAAGGTGAAGTTGCCAAGGGAAACAGGAAAACATTTATAGTTGTGAACAAACTGAGGTTACATTTAAGAGGACAAATCATACTGTAAATCTGCATTTGTGTTCACTTACTGCAGTCGATTAGTCAGGCATGTTACTGTACTCAGCCCTCACTCCGCTAATTTGTTATCCTCATAACTCATACCACTGTTATGTAACGGCACTGTGGGTCTTTTTTTAACTTGCAAAGACTGCATCTTTCATTATTTATACCATTTCATAGCGCAGATCTATCTGGGATATAGGCCTGTATGGGTTGAGTATAAAAATGGGACAAACTTCCTGCATCCAGGAGGAAGTGCAGCATGTGTGCGCAAAACTGTCATCAAAAGAGCCACTTTTAGAGGGATAAAGCCTATTTCCGAGTCAAAGCATCCATTCCTCTGTAGCTCAGCAGCATTAATGGAGCAGCAGAGCTGAGAGTATAGTGCCTTAGAGTCGTTACCTATTCTAGCATCCATTAGCTGAAAATTGTGTTGACTTTGAAACTACTTTCTATATATCAGGTAAGACAGATTTTCAGATTTTGTTAGGGTTAACCTTTTGCCACCATTAACCAGGGGAACTGTATAGAGAATAGTTTGGGGTTTTTTTGCACAAAGAAAGGTGCAGGTGAGGAGAAAAACAAGAGGGGCTGATAACACCCTTACATATGATATGATTAAAGATTATATACATTGTACTTTATAACTTTATCATGTAGATAGCGGCGGAACAGGGTCAACTCCAAAAGAAGTAAGAAGTATCCCTTGAGATGTCTCTAATGTCTGTTTCTATATTTAAAAGGTCAAGACAGTGTTTATAATGCCTTCTGCTGGCAAAAGCTTCCTGGTCCATCACTTTAAAAGCCTCTTGATCTGAAAGGTATGAAGTGATACATTTGAGCCAACTAACTGCATACATATGCAGACACAATAAAGGTTTAATTGTTCTGATTTCAACAGTACCTCTGTCTGCCACATTTCTGATGTGACATTAGAATTACCTTGGCTTAACAAAATAATGAAATATAAAAGCTAGAGGGGAAAAAACATATTTTTTACTAACAAAACGTCTTGATTGCAGGTGTCTGTTCAGTAATCTTAACGGGTAGGCTGGGAGGCGGTGTGATGCAGCCACCTCTAAACAGGATCCTCTCATGGGACCTGTTACCTTAGTCACTTTCCATCACTCAGATTTAAAAAAAAAAAGACTCGATCCTGACCTTGGGGAAATGCACAAAGGTCTCCTGCTGATCTCTCTGTGGTTCTGGCCAAAGGCATCGACTAGAAAAACATGAGCAGGGCGGCCAACAGGAGAGACAGTGGGTGGTACTGTTCAATGGCCATACTGAGGTAAACAGAGCAGCAAATGTGTGAGGTATTATACTATTCTCTTGTAAACAGAGACAACTATATAAATGTACTGCCTAACATAATCCAACACAAATGGTGATGGGGTTACCCAACTAGATGAACTGGATGATCAGAGTGAATGGACTGCATTTATATAGCACTTTTCTAGTCTTACCCAACACTCAAAGCGCTTTACAATACATGCCAACATTCACCTATTCACACACACATTCATACACTGATGGCAGCGATCCCATAGTTGAGTATAACACTGACAAAATGGACAAAAATACACCACACATGTTGGAATTGCATGAGAATAATGCAACAAAATTGCCCGATGTCCTATTTTTAATCATTCCTCCAATAGCAATACATTGTCTCCTTTTTCTTTCTCTGAAGTTGTAGTACTATAAAGAATATACATTACATATGTGCATCTGGGCTTTGATATTAAAGATTGGCTTCATCTGAAAAATATTACACACATCCACACCAGACACACAGTCTCTGTTATGTTGATATGTGAATCAGGTCTTACTGTTCTTCCCTCTCCCAAAGAGACCTTCCTTCTTAGCATCAATTCCCACAGCAGTGCAATGGAAGATCCACCGGTGAGACTTCCCTGGAACTGGTAGCATCCCCTGCCATTCTGAACAGGACATAAAAACAAGCTTCATTGTCTTAAATGCATCATTATCTCCCATCTCACATGATGGTGGTATATACTACAAAAAAATTACACTTTTCCATATTTGTATTTGCACAACATTGAAATCCAATTAAATGTAATTTTTGACAGTTGTTTTTAGAGGTGGCATTGTAAGTTGAATAGAGATCACCTGTGTGTAATCGAGGTGTGACAAAGGGATTTTTGGTTAAATGATTGAAGGTCCAATAAATAAATACAGAGGAACACTCTAGACAAACCCACAAGTTAACTGAAAAATACCAGTCAATGGAAAGGATGCAAGATTTCTGATGCACAATGTCAAGTAAGGTCAATCAGGGAAATGAAAAGAATTTGGCTCAGCTGTAAATCTGCCTAGAGCAGGTCGTACTCAAGACCTGAGTGTTTGTGTGTAAGGCCGTAAGTGAGGTCGCCAAGAGAACTGTGGAGATCCTTTTGTTGGCCACAAGGTTCCTTGGCTTAAATGGGAGATGCTGTATATACAACAACTGTGAGAAGTTTGAATTTTCTCCCTGTGTCTGCATGGGTTTCCTCCAGGTGCTCCAGTTTCTTCCCATAGAGCAAAGAAATGCAATTTATGTGAACTAGTGGCTCTTTTGCCCAAAGCTGTAAGTTAAATGTTGTTATGAAAGGTTGCCCAGTGTGTACTGGGAAAGCTTCCAGCACCCTACAACCCGAAGCAGGAATAAATGGACATCTGAGCAAGTGTTTGCCAGAATGCTTTCTGGTCATACTAAAATCTGTTTTGTGTAAATTAAACCCCGCACATCAGCAGAGAGTAACACTGCATTCCAACCATGAAGGCTGGTGGTGGCATAGACTGTAAAAGAATACAGACATAGTCACTGTGACGCCATCCATTGGTTTGTGGACTGCCGTTTTGAAGCCTCAAATTTAGCGATTTGACCGTCGCCATCTTTGATTTTTGGAGCCAGAAGTTACCATATTTGGACGAGAGTATGGAACTGACACTAGTGCTCGCTGCTAGCTTAGTTAGCACTGTGCATTTACAGGCTATGGTTAACTGTGGTAATTCTAATGCTAATTTTCACTGGCGAAAAACAGACTTAAAGCCATTAAAACAAAATGTACTTACCTTACCGGAAACACTGAACACTGAGTGTCTTTTAGTACAACCAAATGCTGAAAACGAGTTTTAAAGGCGACCAAAATGTTACAATTAACTTCATGAACTGAGAACACACTGTGAAATAGCAGCAGCTACGCTCGTACTCTGAGGTTACGCCATGGTTACGTTACGTAATCAACGTTGTCGCCGTGATAGCGACTTGTCAATCATAACGTAGCCACGCCTTAAAGCATACGCTGCTTTATCATCTATTTTACTCTAAACGGGTCCATAACTTACAAAATGAACATAATACTGTACTGAAGAAGACTTGAAACTAGCGATTGAGACAATAAACTCATTAGGAAAGTGTTTACTGGGGTAATAAATCAAGTGAGAAGTAGGGTCATTTTCTCATAGACTTCTATACCATCGGAACCAGTGGAGTCGCCCGCTGATGGCCATTAGAGAGAATGCAGGTTTAAGGCACTTCCGCATTGGCTTCACTTTTCAGAAGAGCGCTATCCACTTGGGTGGTGGCAGCATCACACTGTGATGAATTCTCCTCTTCAGCAGGCCTTGGAAGGCTTCTGAGGAGTCGAATTAAATCTACAAGAGAAATACAACTGTGGAAAAGATTTCTTTTTCAACAAGACAACAACTCTCAAAACATGTCCTTGAAATGTTGATATCCTGGCATGACCATGTCAGAGTCCAGACCTCAATCCAGTTGAGAATTCGTGGCAGAAAATTGCTATTCACTCACAGTCCCCATGCAACTTGACAGATTCACAAACAATGGGTGAAATCTGCAGTGTCCAGATCAGCAAAGATGCAACAGACTCTGAAACTCATAAAATCCATAAGCAGTTAGTTATTTTACATTTAAGTAATGTTAATAAATTCAGGTCAATTTGTAGAGATATGTTCTCTGTATTAAGATTCAACATTTTTTTCATGTTAGTCAGTGTCAAACAAATTATATCCAGTGTGATTAAAATAGAAATAAAACATAAAAAAGTCTAGGAAGGTATGAGCAAGTCTTTTTACAGCCATTGTACACAGCGTTCCTTCAACTCATAACAGTAAGGTTTTGAAGGCAACATGTATATGCTTTTTGCTATAGCCCCATTTGAGACTCAGCTACGTAACAAGGAATTTTCATTTTTGGAAATGCGATAGAAAAAGCAAACACAAAGAAAGAATGTGAGAGGTCGAGTTCCTATTTTAACACCCTGGTATCCACCATCTGTCCCATCAAGACGTCTTCTCTTATACAACAAAGTAACAAATTGGGCAGGAAACGTTTTACTGCCTATAATTCATTCATGAAGGCTCTTCCTATGCACTGAGATGTGACTGCACTGGGGAGAACGGTTAATTGGCTTTTGAGGGCATCTGTGGGGAGATGTCAGACATGAAGAATCACCCTTTGCCATAGCAGCTTTACAACAGCTCCTACATCTTACACAACTGTACTCTTTTGTAATACATTCATGAAAGTTACATGTGTGCAGTTATTTGCTAAAACATTGCTTTAGCCTTGATGGTTAGTAACACAGGTTTTGCATAGTGTATATTAATGTTGAGTTCATTACCAGCCTTAAAAAGCACTTTAAGTCTTGTTGTGCTAAACACTAAATTCATTCATTATCATGGTGTAAGAAAAAAGAGTGACATAATCATCTATTACTTTTATATATTACAGTTTTATGAGTGCTTTGGTTGTTCATTCTGGCATGAGATTTGAATTATTAACAATTGTGATCTCAGTTGCACTAAAAATAGTCATAGCCAGCTCTAGTCAGTAGAGGGGGGTGTTGTAATGTAGATAGATGTTCATTCATGAAGTCATATTACCTCAATGGGATTCATTCAACAAATCTTTGATGATACATTCCTTTGTATTGTATTATTTGGAAGATATATTGGGTATGTTATATGATAATATAATTTAACCTGATACTAAAGCATAGTTAACATTGTTATCTGGTGTATGTATTCAATTTAATTGAAGGTATTTTTATACTTTTTATACCTTTAAATAAACCTATTTTCTATGTAATTTTTTATTCTTGTATCCAGGTATCAGTTTACTATGTGTATTAGATTTTCTGTGGTTGTCTTCTGTATAAATAAACTGTATAAAATGTTGCACCGAGTGTGTTAGTTTATGTTGTTCTGATGTAAGTTTCCAAGTAACCGTTACCAAGGCTGTAATTGTCTCTACGCAGCAAGTAGGAAAATACAGTAACATTCATGCCCTTGACCTCAGGGATTTAATCTTGTTTTTGTTTTGGTTTTTTCCATTATATGTAATAATTCTACATTTGATTTCATTTTTTTCTGGATCAGCCTGTTTAACAGATCCATTGAACTTTGACTCTAACAGAAAGTCTGTTTCTTCATTTTTCCTTCCAGGGATGAGCAACAGTTTAAAATAGCATGAACACATTTTTGAAAACTCGGTTTGTATCCCATTTCAATTTCAGCTTTGAACTGTGTGAAACGGTGTCTTCGCACAGCAGCTCATTTTACAGTCACTCTCTCCGCCATCTCCTCACTAATTAGCCTATCTCTATGCCTGTATGCGTTTCTCTGTGTGGAACTTGCTAAACAAGCACATGGTTTGAAACCATTCATTCATCTCCCCGCTCTCCAGCTGCTGTCATGGCAACCATGTATGACTGGCAGAAAACAGACTGCGGTCTCTGAGCTCCAGTTAACCCGGAGGGTTTAGGCATAAACACACTCTTGGGCAGATGAAGAGCTGCGATATTGAGACACCAGGCCAGCCACAGACTGTGAGGTGAGTCAGAGAGCCCTGAGGGACTGGGTTAGCTGGCATACTGTACACTTTTATGTGATTAGTGCTGGACCACAGTATAATAATACATTATTGTTGTTAACATTAATTGGTTTGTTTTGGGGTTTTTTTAGTGGGAGTGGGGGGCTTGTAGGATTGCCACTTTGTCCAATGTTTTTATCTTTACAGAATATGATGCAGCATCTGGCATATCAACCTCTGCTTCCCACTGTAAACAAATATCTTCAGCAGAAATGGGACCAGTCTTCATATGATTTACACAAGAGAAAGGTTAGGCGCAACATATATTTTGAGTTGTGACTTAAGCATTTATTCAAGTTACAAACCAACCAAATTAACCTTTTTTTACCCATCCAGTTAGTGCATGATGAAATTAGTATTATTACTATTCAGTGTCTTATATAAGCTGTATGTGCTGTATGTGTCTCCCAAGGTGAAGTCAGCTAAACCAACAATAAACACAACTCCACCAAAGACCTATGGTCACCTGGCTCTGAAGCTGAAGAAACTAAAGGTTGTTTTTTATCTCTCATGTTTTCGACTTAGCTCACATCATGTCCATGGGGTGGCAGCAGATATTACAGTACTGAAACCATAGAGTGAAGTCTCAAATTATTAGAAATGAATATCTGAGGAAATTATAAGAATGTTTTTGCACTCAATTCAATTTAGAATATTGTTTTAACCATAAGTGATTTAAAAAAGTGATAAATTACAGTAGTCAAAATATTGAAAAGATTGATTGACTATTTCAGGTGTCTCATCATGTGTTCCCCCTGATGCTGTGTTTCTGTTTCTAATCTTATGTGATTGCATTAAGCTTGAAGAGGAGTGGATGATGAAGATTCAGAGGGAAAACAATATGCTCATGGACAAAATATCACACATCATGAGGACAACCGGAGGAGTTGACAACAGGAATTACTATGAAAGGAAAAGGTAAGTTGAGGTTTGTGCTGTGCATTCACAGCAGCAAATGAATCAGTACAGGGAAAAGTAAATATTTAAAGTCAACATGGGAAGGCAACAAGTTGTATTGCCAAGAAAATAAGGTGGGCCTTGAAACTAAAAACCCAGCCTGTCTTTACTCTTCATTGTAGCCTTGGCAAGGAGAAGCGACAGCTGGAGTTGCTCCGTATTACCAAGGAGAATCAAATGATCCTGCTCCGTCTGAGCCAGTGCAGGCCTCACTATAATGTGAGGAGGTGGCATGAGGATTGGCTCCAAACTCTCAAGGTGATGGACGCCATTGCACGTTACCCACGAGGAGCAAATCAACAAAAGGTTGCTTTATTTTTTCTTTTTACTTATTGTAAAGTATAACATTACTGTTGTGATTCACCTGTTAAGCGCAATATCTTCTTCACTCTATATACAAATCAGAATCACAATGACCTCCTAAACTGTATCAGAATGATTTTGTACCATATAGATTTCATTTTGTGTGTCAATTTCAGAGCCAAGAAAATTCCAGTAAGAAGAGTTGTGGCTGTGAGAAAGAAAAAAAGACCAGTGCTGATGAAACCACACACAGCCCTGTGAACAACAAGACCAGGGGCAAAGCAAAATCTAAGGAAAATAAAAGCAGGAAAGAAACCACCAAGAAAGAGAACACTGGAACTGAGCAAGAGGAGGCGACTACACACCCTGCCCCTAAACCAAATGTACCTGAGAAATCCATCTCACCAGATACACTTGAGAATCCTGGTTTTTCTGACACCATTCAAGTCACACTAGATAAACCCCCTCACACTGTTGAAACGTCCTTGGCTTGTGATGGACCTGAAATGTCCAACACTCCTCACACACCTAAAACAAATGAGCAGGAGACCACAAGTACTGAGGAGGGATAAAAATGCCTTGCAGTAGCAAAGTAATCATTTTCTGCACTGTAAAGATACTCTGTTAGTTCCACTATGAGCAGTTTTGGACAAAGATAACCTTAGCTCCAAGTGAAACTGAACCCAGATATTGTATAGCAGGAATATGTTATGTGGTACTATTAATCTATTAATTGAATACAGTATTGGTAGTCTTATGTATAGGCTGTGTACCAGGATAATTTAATGATCACAATACTTCCGTTGATTATTCACAAAGAATGCTCAATAACCATTTGTAATGTGTTTATTTGATAAGGACACAAAGAAAGAAAAAATAAATAAGAAAATATCAAATAAATGTGTAAAAACTGTTTTTTATACTCATAAAATCATTTTACAGCTAAACATGTAGCGAAAGTGGAAAAAAATTAGAGTTAAGGTGGAACCTTCTGTACACTCGAGTTTCCCTACGACGTAGTTTAGCGGAACACTCGCAGCAGAAGAAGCCGCGGATTTGATTTTACGCAGCTAGCAAGCTAGCGCATATTACAGGCGCACAGTTTGATAGATTGTTTTTTTCTGTCTCTAAGAATGACACACATTTGATAGTCAAAGCGTCGTCTTCAAAAACAATCAAAATGAATCTCGACAGACTTCGGAAGCGAGTGCGGCAATACATTGACCAGGTAACAATTATGATTTCTTACTGAGTTTCTGTGTTGCTAGCTAATGCTAGCTTGCGAGCAAACCTGGCGTTAATGGTGACAAACCTTCATACTCGAGACTGTCACCCGGCCAGCAAGTCAACAAACCACAACAATAATATGCATTTGAGTGACTCTTATCATGTCTATGTGTATGTGTGTGTACGTGTGTTTACAGCAACAGTATCAAAGTGCTCTGTTTTGGGCCGACAAGATAGCATCCCTGTCTCACGGTGAGTGACGTTAGTGCTGTTTATGATCGCGTACTTACTAATCTGTCACCTAAAGTTACATAGCTTATGTTATAGGGACAATATTCGTGTTTTGTTCCTGTTATATTTATCAATGTTGTACGATCACAGCTTAAATGCAACTTTTCACCGGTGGATGTGGCGGATAGCACATCAGCTGCAGTGTTTTAGTGTAGCCCGTCAGTGTCTGTGATGACTATCTAACTTTAGAAATAAATGACCGTAAGTTATCTCTCTGTGTGGCTTACAGAGGACCCCCAGGATATCTACTGGCTTGCTCAGTGCCTTTACTTGACCTCACAGTACCACAGAGCCTCGCATGCCCTCCGTTCACGAAAACTTGACAAGGTAACTCCAGGCTATGTGTGAATTATTGATATGTGCAAAGCCGTGTGCAATGAGTAATGAGTTTTGGGTTTATGACGCAAATTAGTATTTTTTGTGTTTTTAATTTGTGTAATGATTTATGTGTTAAAGTCTAAATTAACCCTATGACAACAAAGTCAGTAGCATAGTCTTCTTTGTGTCAGTCCTCAGTCTGAAACAACACTTGTCTTCTCTCACACAGCTGTATGGAGCTTGTCAGTATCTTGCTGCTAGGTGCCATGTAAGTGACTTGAACATACCTCTACTGTATGAATTTGAAACCTTCTCTTGCTTGTTAATAAACTTCAGAATGCCATCTAGAGAATCCGTCTAGATATATTTTGTGCTTTCGATGTATTTATTTATGACTTTTTGTTCTAGTATGCTGCCAAAGAGTTCCAGCAGGCCTTGGATATCCTGGATGCAGAGGAGCCAGCTTGTAAGAAGCTACTGGACAGCAGTGGGAAGGAGGACAGTGGGACACCAGAGTCAACCAAGGACTGGGACATGTCCCCTGCTTCTGTAAGTCTGCCACTGAAACACTGGAATATATCTAATATAGCACACAATTTCATGATTTCAAAGCTCAGTTAGGTCACAGATTGTTTTTCTTAGTTTTGAAAAGTCTTCAGTTATTACTCAGCATATGCTGTAGTGTTGCTTTTGATAAAACACAGTCAGCACAAAAATATCCACACCCCCACTCATGATGTTTGCCTGTTGATAAATACTGTCTGTTGGAGCAATCTGTACCTGTATTGTCAAAGGAGTCTTCTTTGAGTGTCCTGACTTTTCTGTCCAGTGCAGTTCTAGCCCTCACAACCACTCCTACCACCAAGGATAGTTGTATTTACCTCATTTGTATTATTTTCGTTCTTGGTGTTTAATCCTAATTTTTGAAGGAGAGTGTATTCTTTTTTATAAATTTAAGAATGTCAGAAGAATCCTTGAATGCATTGTCATATATGCAATCTCTATCATTTATTTCCCCATTTTTACATACCATACAGTAGCGTCATACATTGATTTTGATTGGCATAAAGTGTAAAAGTCCTGTTCACAGCAAAAACATAAATGACAACGATATGATACTAGCTTGAACCCAGTGGTTGAAAAACTTGCTCCGGAGTTAGATTTGCAGCAAAAGTAGTGCAGCAGAAGGATTATTTTGAGCAGGCAAGCGGCATGACATAAAATGTTTGGAATAGAATATTTTCTCTGTTGTGCAGTTTTTATACAATGAGTCATTTCAAACTGCTTCCTGTGGCCAGGCCTGTTAATGTTGTTGACAGAGCTTCAACACTAAATGAATTTATGAGTAATATTACAGACATTTACTAGAGACTTTGACCACTGGCCCCTTCTTTCCGTTCTCCCTATTCTCTCCGTGAAATATTTCAGATCAACAGCTCCATCTGCCTCCTGCGGGGTAAGATCTATGATGCCATGGACAACAGGCCACTGGCCACCTCCAGCTACAAAGAGGCCTTGAAACTGGATGTGTACTGCTTTGAAGCCTTTGACCTTTTAACTTCGCACCACATGTTGACCGCACAGGAAGGTGAGGCTGATGTGTCTGTACATATCTATCTATCTATCAAGTTTCTACAGAAATGATCTGTCTGTTACCATGTAAATGTCTTGTATAATGTCAGCATATATGAAACCTATTTTGTTCATTCTTCCATAGAGAAAGACTTCCTTGACTCACTTCCTCTGAGTCAACAATGCACCGAGGAAGAGGAGGAACTGTTGCACTTCCTATTTGAGAATAAGTTAAAGAAGGTAGAGGGGCTGTGTTTTGAGTTTTCCCAAATTATTGTGTATTTCCTTTGCCTGTTAATTAATTAATTTATTTATTTATTAAAGGATAAGGCAGGTGATATTTTATATTTTTGTTATTGTCAACAAATTCCATGAAAAGGCTGAAACCAACAAGGAAGTTATCCTACTAAGAAGTATTAAATTTATATCCATAGCTAATATAGTTTATTCTGTAATAGACCCCCGTTGTTGTCCAAAGACGACTTTATTAAAAGCCACACTGTTGCAGTGGGTCACATGTTCCTTCATTATGATGAACATTGGCACTGTAGTTTATTTTGAGTCAATCCCATATACACCATCCCACCTTATCCTTTAATCTGACTTCAGAGAGAGCTAACAACCAACCATATAATGGCGCTCTAGAGCGTCATGATTTATTTCTTTACAGTTAATATTAATTGAAATGCAAATGCATGTCATGGATATTTTGCCCTGTTTTTGTCTAATTCCTTGTTCATTTGTCTCATTTGTTTTCCTTTTTCATGACCTTGCTTTATCCCCTTTCCCACCCACTCACTTGCACCCACCCTTTGTGCACATACCTGAACACACACACACACCCTGTCTCTCTTCCTCTTTTCTACTGCAGTATAACAAGCCCAGTGATTTGGTGGTGCCAGAGATGGTCAATGGTCTTCAGGACAACTTGGATGTAGTGGTGTCTCTCGCTGAGAGGCATTATTATAACTGTGATTTCAAGATGTGCTACAAACTCACATCAATGTGGGTGTCTTCAGTTTCAGCTGTTGATTTGTGTTGTGTTGTGCAAAATAATGGACAGATTTGTAACACCTGCTCTGGAAATTTGGGGTCTACATTCATTATATAACAAAGCTAGAGGGATTTTGCTATTGTCATTATGATTAGCTGTTTACAAAATGTGTTGTTTGCTTTACTTTATTGCTTACTGTTCATACCTTTTCTCATCTAGAGAAAGCTTTTGTCTAATACGCACCCAATGAGGAACCAATGTAGTCAGAGCAGTTAAACCAAGAAAGCACATAAATGTACCCTTATGACACAAAACAGCAATATTACACACTTCCTAAAATAACACAAAAACATGTGCTTTTTCACATTGCACACGTGCTTCCTTGTTTTATCTGGCAGCTGCCACTCATGCAAATATCTAAATCAGGCTACGGTAGTTTGACATGTGCTTGTCACCACTGAAGCACTCACGTTCAAGTCACCTGAATTTATGAATTTAAAAACAACCATAACAACCAGTGAATGTTGCTTTCTTTTACAAGTATGGTAGATTTTATACATTTCAATTCATGAATCACAGTTAATACTAACACTTGGTCAATTTAGATTTTTATTATCTTTTGTCTTTCCTTAATTGTTATTCCACTGGGGTGTTCATATGAGTTGTCATTTTGTATTTACTCTAAACAATCCAAATAGCAGTTGAAGGGTTGTGCCTGGTTGCTTGGCCAAAATATGAATATATTTCAGGCTGAAAACATTTTTTTTAAAATCTAAATTGGGCAAATGAGTTGCATTCAACACTATGTTAAAAGATTTATGAATGTCTGTAGAATGTCTGTATACAAAAACACAACACAGTACTGTTCAATGCAGCTCTGTTTGTTTGTTTGTATTTCAGGGTGATGGTTAAAGATCCCTTCCACGCCAACTGTTTGCCAGTCCACATAGGAACTCTGGTAGAGCTTGGAAAAGCAAATGGTAAAATATGTAAAATATACCAGCCATAAAGAATGTTCACTTTGATTGCTTTGCCTATTCATCAATATTGAGATTTAAATAAGAGTTATTTTATAATGTATTGATATTGCTCAGTTTTAAGCTTCTTTATTTTTTCTTGTTTCCCCTTCAGAGTTGTTTTACCTCTCGCACAAACTTGTAGACTTGTATCCCAACAACCCAGTAAGTGTTGCCACTATATAACTTCTCTCTGTTTACTTAAATGAATCTATTTGGTAACCAGATGAAAACCTTTTCCCAGGTGTCCTGGTTTGCTGTTGGGTGCTACTATCTCATGGTTGGCCATAAAAATGAACACGCTCGGCGCTACCTTAGGTATGTATTAGCACTGTTAAAGGAAGTCCATCCTGTTTTCAGCCTCAGGCAGTTTATATTTGGGTTCAGTTCTACATGCCACATATTTGATATTGTATATCTCCTGTAGCAAAGCCACCACCCTGGAGAGGACATATGGTCCCGCATGGATCGCCTATGGTCATTCATTTGCAGTAGAAAGTGAGCATGACCAAGCCATGGCTGCCTACTTTACTGCTGCCCAGCTGATGAAAGGGTAGGCAAATGACTGACAAATCCGTGAATTTTCTTCTGCGTTACTTCTCTGAAATGCCACAGAACAGCTGACATAAGCTATCAGTCAATAAAACCCCCACATTGCCATGACTAATGGTGCACAAGTTGTGCATCTAGAGGTACTTTTTTTTTCTGCTATGATTGACACATAAAATGCAGACAGGAAGAATAACAAGGGCAAGTCCTGTCAGTCAAAAACATTCACCAACTTGCTGCTCTTAGTATACAGCTGAAATAAAATGTTGCTACTTCTGTGAATGTTTTTTAGTTTGGTCAGTTTAAAGTGTCTGAACTTGTAATTTTCTAATCTTGTGACATGTTTATTTTTCACACTTGCCAAAAAAAAGGCAGATTTAAGTGTTGAACTTTTCAACTGCATTAGTTGTTTAACATACTATACAGTATTTAAACATACTGCTAGTTTTTTAGGTTTAACATAACTTAGGCTTCAAAACTCTTTTTGAGAGTTGAGATTTTAGGCAGTGTTAATAAAATGAGATAAAAAAGAGGAATAGCTTGTTTGATGTCTCCTTCCTTTTCTCATCCAGGTGTCACTTACCCATGCTCTACATTGGCCTGGAGTACGGTCTGACCAACAACTCCAAGCTGGCAGAACGTTTCTTCAGCCAGGCTCTTAGCATCGCTCCAGAGGACCCATTTGTCATACATGAGGTGGCAGTGGTTGCCTTTCAAAACGGAGAGTGAGTCATGCGTCCGCAAACACATTTGTTTAATGTGGCTGAGGCCTCTAGTTTCACAAAGGTAGCATAAATGTTACGGCAGCACATATGAATGTTGGCACACAGCAATGTTATTTCTGAAAGTAAACTAAGAAGGTGGGGTGAATTAACATCATGTGCTGTCCATGTAGCTGCCATATAAGTGACTATCACAGGCTGAATGAAATGACTGGATGAACAGTCCCTACTTGACAAAATTCAGAGCAGCTTATTCGCTATTTCGGGTTAAACTATTAGTCATTTTTTTCTAGCAGTCCAACAGTTGGCTGAGAGATTTACATGAAATTAGTCCAATTAATGACTCTGAGCATCAGAAAATACTTATGTGTTGATGTAACTCCCAGTGATTAAATAGTACATTGTTATGGGAAAGATCTTTCAGTTCACTAAGATTATACAAAAAACATTTTTTCTCACTGACAGTTTTTTAGAGTTTTAGTTCTATTTTTCCCTTGTTTTTACATCTTAAACTAATAAATATGCATAATGTGATTTAATTTGGGTAAACGGATCCTTTCAATACAGGAAAGCATAGTAGTATAAACACAAAGTACACACATCTGATTTAAAGAGGAACTGAAACAGCAGCCACACACCGAGGACACACAGACTGCACACAGGGTATCTGGTTTATTATATAGAAAATTCATGCTGTAGGAATGTTTTCCACATCTGTTTCAGCTGGAAGACAGCAGAGAGGTTGTTTCTTGATGCGATGGAGAAGATCAAAGCCATAGGGAATGAGGTAACTGCTAATTTATTAAATTTGTGTGAATGATGAATGTCTTCAAACATGACCGCATCTGTAAGTGTTGCTTCATGTATGCTTTATACTATTTTTCATTCAATTTAAGGTAACTGTGGACAAATGGGAGCCTTTGTTAAACAACTTGGGTCATGTGTGTCGAAAATTGAAGTAAGTATGGATCCAGTTTTATTGTGCAGTCTGATGTTTAAATGAATGATCTTGAATCCTGCCTTTTTTTCTATATGACAAGGATTTCATGCTCTCCTCTGAGTTGGGACATATAGTGCTAGCAAATATGTTAGGATAAATTTATCCTGAGTGAATGATTGAACCAAGATTGTTTGGAGGGCACTCTCTACTGGTTTTTTCGTTCCCCTCATCTTTATTTTCTTTCACCCGCCTGTTTCAAACTAGATTCAAAGTCGTGCTCAGTTGTTCTGTTGCAGTATAATTCAAGCATAGGTAGGCCGTCATTGAAAATTCATTTGAATACACTTAAATGAATTATGCACAGCCACCATTCAATAGATGTAAGGGGCTTGCAGAATGTGCGCCACACAAGTGGTTGTCTTGAAAGGATTGGATAGTTTATATGTAGAAGAAGGATTTGAACCACACAAAGTGAATCCATCATGTGGATTGTTGGTGTGTCATCGATACATTCATGGTCCGGTATGATGTGTTGCTACCTTCGGTTGCCACTCTGTTGTATTCTATTGATTCTAATGGTTCTCTGTCTGTATCCTTTCTATATTATTTAAAGTGATTGTAATTGAAGTATTTATATATCTTATTTTCTCCACCATCTACAATTGTATATGTATTTATAGGCATGTTGCAGTGTCCAGTCCACAAACCTTCTAGCATTTATTAATATTTATGGAATAATAAAACAAAACTGTATTATACCCATTTGTATATCTTAGTTACAACGCACATCAGGAAACTGGCTTACTCAGCCACTGCTAGCAGGTGGTTGTTTACAAGGTAGAGCTGTTTTGGTCACTGTCAGACTACTTCTCAATACTCAAAGTGAAATGTGCCAGAAGTTGGGTGACCATTTCTATGGAAGCATATACATGTTAAATTATGTTTTAAAGCATCTTTAGGCTGTGCAGTTCATGGTAGAGTAATGTATTATGTTCATTTTTTGATATTTCTGCAAATAGCTGCTTACGAAATTTTGTTGAATCCCTTCATATTTACCTTTTTTATCCTCTGATGTTTTTCTGTAGAAAGTACGACCAGGCTTTGGAGTACCACCGTCAGGCGCTGGTGTTAATCCCTCAGCATGCCTCCACCTATGCTGCCATCGGATACGTCCACAGCCTCATGGGCGACTTTGAGAGTGCGATTGACTACTTCCATACGGTATAGTTCCTTTCTCTTCAGTCCATATGGGTTTTGTGTCTTGCTTTACATCATTGAGGTCACAATTTAGCAAGAACCATTCATAGAAAGGAAGGTTGGGCTCCTCTGAGAGTTCGAGCAAGAACTGAAGTTTCCATGGAAACCACAACAACAAATCCTGCATATTTGTCGGTATACCTTTGATGGAGTGTCGCCAAAGGTCAATTTGTTGTTTGGCTGGTTCTAACATTAAAAAAAACAAAAATCACAAACATAAAATCAAACATAAGACAGGACCAATAAATAATATTCAAAAATGCAAGTTAAAACACCAGCTGCACTCTAAAATTTTGCAGTTAAAACAAAATTAAAGAATGGAAAGAAAAACATATTACATAGTACATAAATACATTGTATATATTTGGTGATATGGGACAGTTTTTGTTTCATTAGTCACACTAAACACCGAGCATCCTCTGTGATTGGTTGAATGAATTTCCTTTTTATCAACAAATATCTTTTTTGTCATGTTGTGTTTTTTTCTCTCCACGGCAGGCACTTGGACTGAAAAGGGACGACACGTTTTCTGTGACAATGCTTGGCCACTGTATTGAGATGTACATTGGTGACACAGATGCCTATATAGGTATGATACAGCTAGAAGCAGCAGTACCAGATAATTTAATTTTGTCTTTTAATTACTGTGAAGGAAATTCCATTTTTCAACATGTCACCCCTTAGCTTTTTTTAATCAAAAAGAGGCTGCTTGGAAATACTTCATTATTGTTTCATTAAAGTGGTATTTGGATCTTTTTTTTGCATTCACATTAATGTGGTGATATTTGTCTCTAAATTTCTCACTAAGGCACCGACCTCAATGACAAGGTGCGAGGAAGCTTGAACACTCCAGCATTGATGAAGATGCTGAACACATCAGAACCCAGTGAGCTTCTAGCCACACCAAGACTGGAAGACACCAGCATCACGTCGTTGGAAACACCACTGTCAAATCAGGACAAGATGATGTTGGAAACACCCCTGCGACTCTCTTTAACCCTGGAGTGCGATATGTACGAAAGTGACGTGATGTTAGAGACCTTGTCAGACACCAGCACGTGATTTGATCCTGCCAGGGGGTGGAACTGTCGTAGCAACAGGTTGTCATAGGTACACATATCCAAGCCCAAGGACAGCTTTCAAACTTAAACTTGGGCACCTCGCCTCCACCAAAGGTTTCTTGTGGATTTCCCCTCTTGTGCATTAGATATGATTGTGTTGTATAGTGTGTGTTGTGTAGAGTAAAAGTGGGTGAGTGAATTTGTTTACAGCACCTGCTGTACATCAGATCAATTTAGCAAGAATGCACTTTGAAAGGGGAATTAACATGTGCCTTGGTTAAGGGGTTGAGAACTGGGTTGAGCATTGGACTTTGGGTTAAGCCTGAAGTCACTGGGAAGATGTGATCCTCTGACACTTGATTGAACGGAGCAAACACAGCCGTACGCCTCATGTCACAATTAAAAGACTACAGTCACTTATTACTGCCTATGGCAGGACCCTCCGTATTGCTTAACCTGTGGACTTTCACCTGGAAAAAGAGCCAGCTAAATACAAGCAGTTTTGGTGAAACAAGTTACTGGTAATTCTAGAATAAACCATGCATTTATCTTTAAAGATTTTATCATATCTGTTGTTTGTCTTAATTGGAATAAAGTGGTTAATTTGTAAAACCCCGCAGAACATGGATCATGGCAATATGGCTGAGGAGTATTTTAATATTAACAAAATATTGACAAAATCCTTATTGAGATATTGTTGATTAGAGTTCTGGTGTCTAAATTGATGACTTACATTTAAATCTTGCAGACATACAATCATATAAGTAAACCACTGAGCATCTGAATTAACAGACTGAAGAAACATCATTTTACAGTGACATTTTTAATACTCAAATACATTTTGTTATAAAGATGCTGTGATAATTATTGATATTTGCTTAAGTCATTAGAGTAGATATATAAGTAAACCTCATGACACTTAACAAAGTTAGAATGCTACAAAGATTTTGTTTTCAGTAATTTCCTATACAACAAAAAGGCACAAAAGCATCTATTCTCTTTATACAGAGTTATATGTCACCCAACTGTCCTACAATACACATTTATCATTATGGGTATAAAACTGTGGAAAAGTATTCAGTCCTGGCTGAGAGCATATTTTAAAACAGGGAATCCACTGCAGATTAGATTTCCTGTTCAGAGAAACTCACATTGTAGAACAGATTTCATATTTCAATTACCCTTCCAGAGAGAAACATGCAAAGAGATATTCATGTAGTGTGAGACAACTAACTGAAGCACAGAGCATCCTCTCAGATGTCATGTTCCGTTTGAGGGGAGGAGTGAGGTCTCCCTGCCTCAAATGAAAACACACATCTCCTCTCCATTATCCCTCTGACAAACACCGGTCAGATACAGCATTTCATCCTTTACCTCCGGGTCTTGTTTTCCAATGGAGAGCGGCTGGAGCCACTTCAGGAGAGATGGGCTGCACTCCGTCTAAGTCGGCCGTCATTTACACCCAAGACAGGGTCTGTCGGGACCTGGACACCTGCTCCACTTTTGTCCCAAGCCTGAAGAGCTCCGTGTCGACGCCAGAGAGACCCTCACCTCGGCTGCGTGTGGACACCAGCAGTGGGAGGCAAACTTTCCTCAGTGGTGAGTTGATGAAGTTGTTACAAAACGCGCATGGATTCTGATTTATGGAGATTTAATGTCTCATGCATGCTCCGGGAAAAAAAATCGCAGTTGGAGATGCAAGTCCAGTTTATTCCAATAAGGACAAAACGCAGTAACGGAAATCCAAAAGTCAGATTTCTGGACCATTTTATGGCCTAAATATTTCCATCTGCTCCACAGTACCTCACCGAGACGTCCACGGTCGGTCAGTGAGTCAATCGTCCCGGTCTGAATCCTGGAGCTCTGCGGGAAACTCCCTCTTATGCAGCTCGTCCTGCACAGATCAACTCAACATGATGCCCCGCAGCCAGACACCGGACCCGCACACTGAAGCTGAGGGCTGCGAAGCCATTAACTCATTCCAACCTGCAGTTACACAGTGACTCTGGGACATAAAAACATACGCATAACAGGTGGAAGCTGGTTTATTTTCACACCACATAGGCTACTGCTTGTTGGATGTAAAAACTGTACCATCATAAGCTCTATATGCAGTCATGAAATGAAGGGTCAAGTGGAAAATACGCCCAGCTATGGATGAAATCCTGATTGAAATAAATGCATTCTTGAATTGATTGAACTTAATTGTTTTGTAATGATGGTTGTTGATTACAATATTCAAAATCCAGCTGCACGCTTTCTACTAAAGTGACGTCCATTGAATGTGTGTTTACATGTTGAACATTTCAAAACATTTGCAAAACATGAACAGAATTTTAAAAACGTTACATACTCAGATTAAGACAGAATTAAAAGTTTAAAAACATCATTTTGAGCTCTGTCTGCGTCATTTGTGAGTTGTACAGTAAACTATTGGTATTGCAGCATTGCACATATTCACAGTACCTTTAAAAACTGTAATGATTGGGGAAATTAGAGTTTGGGGCCCTAAAACTTTCTTACTGGACATATTGCGGCTACAAATTCAATCAAATGGAAATCAGGAGGAAATGCGAAAGGTCCAGCTGGCGCTAACAGAAACCTTTCATAGCAGTATGCAATCAATGTATGCCCATTTTCTTGTTTTTAGTGACACAGTTGATAGTACTAGTTTTGTGACACCGCTCAGTCGCATTGCCATCAAAGCCGTCTTTCTAAAGCTCCCTCCACTCGCGATATTACTGTAATCTCGCGAGTACAAAGTGACAACACTGGCGAGAGGGAGATGGAGAGAAATGAGGTCTGAAAAGGACCAAATGACGGTGGGCAAGGAGAAAAACGTCGTCGAGATAAAGTTTAGGGACATCCAAAGAGAACAAGAAAACACTCCCGGTAACCCCAAGCAGAAAGAAGAGAAGAAAGAGGTTTTTACAAAGGTAGGAAGACGAGGGTTTGTCGTTTTGTTTACGCTGCGTGGAAAACAGACATGGAGGAGGCTCGGAGGAAGGTGGGATCGTTTCAGCACCGCGGACAGCGACAGGAGTAGGACGCGCTGCTGGAATCACGACGATCCCACTGCTCCTCCAGACCCTCAGCTAGATCTACAACCTCCTATCAGTTTAGACTTCACACTCCTCTCTGACTTTGTTGATGTAACTATTGTTTTTCTCTGTAAAAGAAGCTGACATTGGCAGCTAAGTGATTAAAGGAATGTAGCAAACACTGATCATAATTGTGCTCTTATTTACAATAGTAATTCCTTCATCATCAAATGGTTTATAATACGTTTATTCAGCCTTGCACGGTCTGTAATCCCGGTTTAAGCCCCTAAAATAGCTCATATCCCCAGTAGCCTCGAGAGTTGTCAAGGCGTTATTTGAAGTAGGTGTATTTTAATACAGTTTGCATAAAATGTCAAAAAATGACTGATGGCTCATCCCAAAATTGTGCTTTTGAAAAGATAATTTTGTCTGTCTGCATTTGATAATTTATTATTTGTGTATTCTGTTGTACACCTTAACATGCAGTACCAGTCAAAAGTTTGGACACACCTTCCCATTCACTTCAATGAGAAAGTGTGTCCAAGCTTTTGACTGGTACTGTACACTTTATAAGTTGCTTTAAGATGATAAACCTAGTTTACCCAGACTCATCCTATGTAAGATAGTGTGCATTCTTCTTCTTCTTCTTGTTCTTGTTCTTCTTCTTCTTCTTCTTCTTCTTCTTCTTCTTCTTCTTATTATTATTATTATTATTATTATTATTATTATTATTATTATCATTATTATTGCCAATGTTGTTTCAGGTGGGTGGAAGTTAGGACAAATATATTTTGCAAACCCTCTGACACTGTCACAATCCTGGTTGTTGATACTTTGAATAAAGATAATGTGAAGAAAGTAGCTTCAACATTGAAAGAATAATCTTATTCCAAGCCTTTGTTGAAGCTATATGATATTTCCGCTAATTGACATATCCAATCCCATCTTTTATGGCTGCACCATTCCATGAAATGGAAATATTCTAGATGTGAATCATTTTATACACTTTTTCCCAAAATGTAGCCTTACATGCAGTATATGGTGTCATTGGAAACTTTGAGATCTCCGCTTAAATTTAAAATTAAGTTCTGGGCTTGAATAATGTTTGCCTGCACAGTATGACTTTGGCCCATTGGCAGCTCACTGAAGTTTTTAAAGGGGTACTCAAGCAGTTGGGTAATGCACTTCTATAAAGTTGGGGGACTCATAAGAAACATGTTTAAAAACAGTGTCAGTATCCAAGCAGCAGAGGCCAATATATCATCACTTTTAGTGTCTATTATCTGCCAAGCTACAAAAATGCTGGAGGCTATAATGCAAATTACTGGAATCATTTGCCACATCCCCCCTGCCTGGTTTATGTCTTTTAAACTGCATACCCTCAGTTTTTTTTAACTTGGGCTTTCTGTTACAAATTTGATGTCTTTATAAAGCTTCTTCAGAGCCACAGAAAACATTACGCAATTGTTTTTACTGGATGCGTTGTACTCCCCATGATGAATAAACTGGCAACTCAGTGGTAAACCCCTTTATGAGCATTTCAAATCTAGTTATACAAGAGAAAAATGTCAAACAAATATCAGTGTACTGTATGTCTTTAGTACAGTATTCTCTCATGACTTAGTTTGCACATCAAGTGACCCCACTTGGACCTGAGCCCACAGTTGAGAAACTCTGGTATATAAAATAACTACTACCCAAAGGATGAATTATCCCTGAACAGAAAATGCACCACCAACAATGTTCTTCCTTCTGAAGTGAAAATCATATGTAAATGATTGTCTACAGGTGGTGATTCGAAGACTCCCACCTAACCTGTCAAAGGACCAGTTAGAAGAGCAGCTCAGTCCGCTTCCATCCTATGACTATTTTGAGTTCTTTCCAGCTGATCAAAGGTAACCATGATAGCCTCTTCAGCCAATCACAAAACTACGTATGCTTAAGATAGCAAATATTGTTGCATTGTCCCTTTTATACAGACATTGATGACTTTTTCTGTTGTCTCCGCAGTCTCTACCCGCACCTGTTCTCCAGGGCATATATCAATTTTAAAAACCCTGAAGATATCCTTCTGTTTCGGGATCGATTTGATGGCTATGTCTTCATTGACAACAAGGGTAACTCTTGATTTTTTTAAACTCAGTTTGACTTTGATGCCGCTGTGGTGCCGTGAAGGTGGACATACACCACCACCCATTCTGCAATATTAAATGCAAACAAAAGTGTGTTTGTTTTACAGCTGCAAACCCAATTTAATGGACAGAGAGGTGGCTTTAGAGCTTTTGTTGCCATTGTTACCATTTGATAACTGGTGTGAAGTGACAAGCTGCCTTTTATTTCAATATTTACTCAGGCCAGGAGTACCCTGCAGTGGTAGAGTTTGCCCCCTTCCAGAAAATCTCCAAGAAGAAGCTAAAAAAGAAAGATGCCAAAGCTGGGAGCATTGAAGAAGGTAGTGAAATACAGAGCTTGCATTTTAAACAAGTTATCATTATATTGTTCCAGAATGGATTTCAGAGCTAAAGAAAATAAATCTTTGTAATCTTGGAGTATTCAAACATATGTTTCTGTAATCTTTATTCACCTTGTAATCTTAAACCCCCTCAGACCCAGAATATAAGCGGTTCTTGGAGAACTACTCCTGTGATGAGGAGAAGTCTATGGCCAATCCTGAGACTCTGTTGGGAGAAATAGAGGCAAAGACCAGAGAGCTCATAGGTGAGTCGCAAACAAAATGATCACGAGTTTCGGAGTAACAGCTCCTACAAAATTACTGAACTTCTGTTTCTTTCTCTCCCCTTTCTTCCCACTTTGATCAATTTCAGCTAAACGGACAACACCGCTGTTGGAGTACATCAAAAATAAGAAAATTGAGAAACAAGTAAGACAGAATAAAAAATGCTCAGATTAATTGTTTCTAAAGATGTGAAACATCTTTTGTAATGTGCCACATCCTTCCCCTACAGAGAATAAGGGAGGAGAAGAGAGAGGAGAGGAGAAGAAGAGAGCTTGAAAAGAAACGGCAACGGGAGGAGGAGAAGAGAAAGCGACGAGAGGAGGAGAGACGCAAACGGAAAGAGGCAGAGAAGCAGAAGAAATTGTCTGATAAAGACATCAAAATTAAAGTAACCATTAAAAAATCATACTTATTTGTATATCCTAGTTGTTTGGATACTTTAAATGGTGTAGCATGTAGTTACGGAATCTGTTGCCTCTTGTATTATCTGTTTTAGCTCCTGAAGAAGAGTGACAGGGACGATGACGTGGATTCAGACCGAATGAAGGACAAAAGTGAGATTGGGGATACAGAGAGAGGGAAATGGGAGAAAGCCGGTGGACAAATGAAGTCAAAGGACCTCAAGGAAAAGTAAGGATCATCAAAATCCTTCATTGTAGCTGGGCAATTTTCTGTTAAAGTGAGCATCACGTGGGGTGGTCAGTAATAATACCACTGGTTGGTACCACTTAATGTTCAAGCATACCTAGTGTGTAAATACTAGTCACTCTAGGAATTTTACAAATAGTAAATAATTAGTAGGATCCTGTTGGTTTATGTATCCACTGCCAGAGAAGCTTGCTTTTTAATAAGCTCCTTGATTAAATAGGAAGGATCCTTCCACTGACTCCTTGCAGAGAATCTGCAACAAAATATATATGTTAACATTTACAACTGAGAGCATTGTGTGGGGTGACCACTAATAAGACATAAATGGAAGGTCAGTGGTCAACGGGAGGTCCCTCATGATCAATTAAAAATACTGTGCAAGCTACATTGGTGGATTCTTAAGTGTGAGCTCACAACCTGCTAACCCAAATGTTAGCAGAAGATGCATGTTATATTTTCTGGAAACCCCCCCCCCCCTTTAACCCCACAAACCTGTATTGAGGAGACCAATAAACTGCACTTAGAGATATGTTTGCACTTTACAAAAAGACATAAATCCTGCAGTTTTCAGTGTTATTAAGCAGGGTTCTTCAAGGACGTTGGGGAGTCAAACAATCAGTGGGAGGGTTCTGTCCTGATTATTGAAAGAATTAGCTTGAAGAGCTGTGCAAGCTATGTTGGTGGATCAGCTCACAACCTGCCAACCCAGATGTTCTTTTTTTTATTCTAATGAGCTAACTAATGAGTAATTGCTGATCTGTTGAGTATTAAATCATTTCTTACTTACAAATGATGTAACAGTCCATGACCCAAATATAGACAAAAGTACAGCCCCAATAAATACCTAAATTCAAAACACACATTTGAAATCTGCTATCACTCCTCTCTTAATTGTTAACGTAATAATAATGTGATGTAATGTAATAATGTCTTTGTAATAATCATGTATTTGGTGTCAATGTAAACTCTCCTTTGGCCACTAGAGGTCAGCCTGAGAGTGACAAGGAGCAGAGAGAACAGCACTGCCGCAGACAAAGAGATAAGGATCATCGAGGGAAGGATGACGAAAGGAAACGTCAGCGACACCACTATGAGTTTGACAAGTTCATGCGCCGCAAAGATGAAACAAAATGGGGAAAGGGTTACTGCCAGGACCGAGCCAAAAAAGAGGGGCACCATCATGGCTATTCTTACTGCCCTGACAGTGGAGACAAACTGGGAAAGGAAGACAGGGAGGAGCTGGGTAACAGGAAGGAACGCCTCCGAAACAAGGTGAGCGAGAAGGTGAGCATGAGATGGGGGGGAACGGTGACAACTAATTGATTTGTCTCTCGTGATATAGTCTTTTAACTTCATTGTTATGACTTGTTACAGATGGTGACTGACCTGAAATTGCTCATAAGGATGAATACGTGTTTGTGTGGTGTATCTGTGTTTGGCCCTTTGAAAAAACGGCAATGATGTTACTGGCATTGGCTCACAGAACATCTGGTGTGAGGTGCACATTTAAACACAAGGATCCAAAAGCCAAACAGTTTATTAGTAGAAATCATTCAAGGATGGATGGATGGATGAACGAATGGATGATTTTTCTATACATGAAAACAAAATATCACCAATCAAAAAGAACATTTTACATCCATCACCTTGGAATTTATGATTAATCTATTATAAATATGATACAAAACAATCCATTTTACACTCAAACAAATCCATGACATTTTAACTAAACAAAACGCACGTAGTTTGTCTCTTTGCGCAACCCTCAGTTATGGTTTGGAAGGAAAACCCTGACAGGCCCAAAAGCAGAGTTTTATAACTTCCTGGTAGTGTCTCAGAGCCCTAGTGGTAGTGGATGGTGGTGGTGATTCAACAACTTGTGATGTCAGGCGACCTATCTAGGGTGTGTCACTACCTGCTAGCCCTGTGCATGTTCGGATACACTTCATCCCTGTGTAAGCGGATTAAATGGATTAAGAACATGTATGGATCTATGTAATGAAAGTGTGTGCTGCTTCTCTCTCCCATGCCCTGCTCTCTTGTCTCCCTGCAGGACCGTCCAGCCATGCAGCTCTACCAGCCAGGCGCACGCAACCGCAAGCGCATGAGCTCAGCAGGCAAAGGCTATGACTGCATCCCTGTTGGTCACTCGCCTGAACCCGGGACAGAGCGTTGCTATGACGTTGTTACCATGGCAACAGGGCTTGATAAGGGGTTCGAGAAAAGCAAAGATGAGCAGTGAGCAGTTTGGATGTTCATAGGAAATACAAATAAATTATTCAGCTTCTCAACCTAAGTTGATGCTGACAAGTCTGACTGATTATTATTGAGCTTCTAAAAATAATATTCCCCTGTGAGGGAAAAGTTAACTTAGTAATATTTATTTTCTTATTTTTTGTTTTAGTCATTTTCATCAGTATAGGTGTAATAAAATTCAGAGCTTTGAATGTTGGTCAAGGTTTTTCTTCTTTCTGGACCATGAACATTTTTATTACATAAATATTTTAACTGTCTCACTGTTCAGCATTCAGAGAGTTATCCAACAATACCACTAGATCGAGTATTGATATATATTGGGTATTAATATGATAGCACAACAATTAAGTCAATTTGTCACAACTGTGTGGTATATTTCATGTGCTACCTTGGTGCTGATGCACGTAATGAGATTTTTTCTGTTAATTTTTTAAATTGCTGCCTGCTTTCTAGTTTTTTATTTTAGTTTTCATCAAATTGTATCAAATCTTTGTCACTAGAGGCAGTCCAGTGTCATTTCTGTTGGTCGTGTGTGTGTGTACCTGTAAACTCACCTGTAGTGTCCATCATCAATTTTCTGGTGAAACCATGACCTCATCCTCCGCAAAAGAGATCTTGTTTCCAAGCCTTTGTAGAGTCCACTGAACTTGGATGTTTTTAAAGATCCTACAGATTTTATCAAAAAGAAATATAATGTAAGTAGAGCTTACAGACAATGGATGTAGAAAATGTAAGAGTGGGAATCCTGTGTGTATTTTTGTGTGTGAAGGTGAGCAAATGAGAGGAGGTTATGAATGATTAAGAACACAATGTTTCATGTTCTACCACTTTTTCCTAATTGTTATGTGTTTTATGACATTTTGTCCATAATCTTATTCTAAGGTTTCATGCACTACAGATAGGATTTTTTTTCTGTGAGGAAAGCTTCATGAGCCAGGAAGAACACATTGTCTACATTTCTATAAAGCATTTCCTAGAAATAAAATGAAGGATTTCCCAGCTTGACACAGATAAATGAAAACAATTGATTTTCTAAGATGTTTGCATGGTTTTCTATTAATTCTATCAACTAAATGTAATGGAAAAGCCACAGATATTGCTATAGTAATATGATCTGTTTAATAAGCCTTACTGTATAATGTTTTTGCACATGACCTAACATTTGTCTATCATATCTCTTACATCGTTTGGGTTTCGTTCCTTATGCTGTGAAAAAATAAAGCTCTTCTACAGTTATGAGAGATTCAACATTTGTTTCAGTCTCAGTCTCTGCACTTGAAAATGTACGACAGTTGGGGTGGTGCAGTATTTGCAGGCCGTATTACCCATAATGCACGTTTATAAATGCTAGTTATGAGTCAATTACAGTTAGCAATGAATAAATCTATAACTGAATCCTAGCTTTAGTGGGTGTGGTCATGTCTGGCTGCTTCATGTGTGATGCAGGAGGCAGATTATCCAAATCTTAAATAAAACTCTCCTCTTTCTTTTTCTTCTAAATGATCAATCAAATGTTTTTTTTTTTTCTTTTTACTTGTTGAATTGTCACTCAGTGTCTGTCACATTGTCACACAGATAAAGCAGAACTATCACAAGCAACAGGAAGCACAACAGCATATCTCATAAATCTGGCATTCTCACTTCACTTAAAGACAATACCTTCCTTCTGCCTGTGTGAAAGCGTGTATTTACCTTAAGCCCCAACTCTATTATGGTGCCTTGGCACTTATTAAAAGATATCTCATAGATTTTACTCTATGTGACTCATTTCAGTCTCAACCCACATATAAAGATATTCTATCCTCTGCATTTGCGTAGACGTCAGAGTCATTTGGACTTTTCCCATCACATTTCAATCACAGCAGCAGTATGACTGATAATGAGTAAAAATACAGATCAAACACATGTGTCATGAACCTAAAAACCTTCAAGAGTAGACTACAGTCTTGTAATTTTTAAATGATTTTATTACTCTTATAGATAATTCATGAACCACATAGTGAGGAATAAGACAGATGAGTAAATGTGTATGCTTTCAGTGTTGTTCGCATGTCTGCATCTTAGGAGTCATCTCCAAGACGGATTGTAATGTGTTGGCAGTTTCTTCAGTTGGTATAGGATAGAGATTGTCACATGATCCATTTCCTCTCTTTATCTCTCGCTGTCAAATGCACAAACCTCATTTCCTCAGCAGTCAATATCTGTACCTTAGTCTGCAACTGACACTCGTCTGCCTACCTGACTTCCCTCTGGTCTACCACTGCGTTCATAGAGGTGAGTGTACAACTGACTTTTACTAAGGTTTATCAGTACTTATACTTTATATAATTTAAGTTAATATTGTCTTGAAATGGACTTACGATGCACCGCGTGTCAATATTTCTTTATTTTTAGTGTGATTTTTTTTGTATAGATCTCTACTTTTAACTTTAAACATTTGTTGTTTTTAAAGGTGCCCAGTAAAAATAGACTTGACTTAGTATTTTTAGTGAAAAAAGAAAAAAACTGTACCATGTTTTCAACATGTTTCTTCTTTTTAACAAAGAGTAGTCACAAGAAATAAATGTCTGACTTACATCCATGCTGCAATATTAGTATGGTGTGCATAGTACATAGCATTTGACACACACAAATAGATAATTGCACACTCATAAATAATACAAATGTAAAAACATCATATATTAGTATATATAGAGAAACATTCAGTCCTCATTAGTGGACAGCGATGCAACAAATACTCTTACGGAGAGAAAGTAGAGAAAAAAAGAACTTACAAATATTCATTATTGCAATCCAATATGTTTTCCTGATCTGTCAAAATACTTGAGCATGATGTAGTGATCCTCCTGATCATTGTGGTAATAGTGTACTTTCCATTGCATAACTTCCACTGAATGTTACAATGGCTCATTGAAGTTAAGTGCGTCTTCTGCTTATTTGGTTTGTGGTAATTCCCTCCAAACCACCATGCGCACAACATGCGAGAGAAAGTGTCTAGTGAAAGTGTATTTCTCGTCTGTGTTGATTTGTGAATTTCCTCAAGGCACTGAGATAGAATTCAGTTTTGTTTTCCATTTTCTGCAACTAGACTTGTTGTTTAAGCTCTTGGTTTAAGCTTTTTTATAATATCTTCACTGGCAGTCTACTTCACAGCCAGATTTACATGTGCCGATCGCACGAGCCACCTTGAGCGACAGTTGGCTCTTGTCACCACAAATCGAGCGTGTCCTTTTCCTGTGTGAAAACTCCACCCGACACATGTGCTACTGTCACGCAATCAACAAAACAGAGCAGTGGAATCATGAAATGAATGCAACACTATCTGTTTCACACTTTTGAGTTCAATCAGTTTTGCACAGTTGTATGCACCACTCTTGCTTAAGAAGATTTTTTTTCTTGTGGTTTATGATATCTAATATTTTTCTCATACATTCAGACATTACCAAATGATAACATGATACGCATAAATTAAGATGTACATGATACTGCTTTATTCCTGCCTGTATTTTGTAAGAAAAATTAACACTACCACAAGCCTCATTGAAGCCTTTGTTGATTTATGGCACACAGGTGATGAGAGGCAGCTCCCCTCCAATCATGTCGAATTCAAGCAGCACCAAACTAGACAACGCCACCCTGAACCTGTTTCAGGATGTAAACACCAGCATCACCATCTCTGTCATGTACATTTTGGTTACTGCCATTAACCTGGTAGGAAATGGCCTTTCCATGTGGCTCCTCCTCTTCCACACGTCTCCTAAGACTCCCTCCATCATCTTCATGATTAATCTCACCCTCACCGACTTGGCCCTGGGCACTGCCCTGCCCTTCCAGATCGCCTACCAGCTCCAAGGATACCATTGGAATCTAGGACCCAACATGTGCAGGTATCCTTTGTGTTTGCTGGACACTGCTGAAAGTATCGATGAAGGATGTCCTTAACAGAAATTCATTGAAATTTGGGAGAAATTGTCTCTTATGATGTTTTCAACTTTCATTGATTTAGGACATTCTTAAAGGAATAGTTCGACATTTTGAGAAGTAGGTTTACTCACTTTCTTGCCAGGGGTTAGATGATGAGATCGATACCATTCTCTTGTCTGTGTGATAAATAGGAAGGTACAGCCAGCAGTCAGTTAGTTTATCTTAGCGTAAAGACTGGAAACAGGGGGGAACCGCTAGCCTTCCTCTGTCCAAAAGTAACAAATTCACATACAAACACCTCTAAAGCTCACTAATTAACACATTATATCTCGTTTGTTTAGTCTGTACAAAAAAGTGGCTGCTATGTCTACCCATCTTCTCATCTAATTCTTGGCAAGAAAGCAAAAAACACATTTCCCAAAATGTCAAACTTTTCCTTCAAACTTTTTAATCATGATTTTGCTTTGACCAGTGATTAAATAAAATCCTTTTTCTATGTATCCACCCACAGTTTCCTTACCCTTGTCTTCTACACCAATATGTATTGTTCCATCCTGACCATGATGGCCATTGGTATTGACCGCTACCTTGGCATCGTCAGGCCCATGCTGTTCAGAGAGACCAGGGGGAGGAAGTCCATCGCTGTCATCAGCTGCCTCCTCATGTGGGCTATGGTACTGAGCGTTCTGTACCCGCTGATGACCACAGACCTGACCTATAACATTCCTGAACTGGGGATTACCACATGCTTTGACGTGCTTAAGAAAGACATGCTCCCGTCCCTGTTGGCCTGGGTGGCCTTCCTCTTCAGCATGGTGTTTGTCCTCTTCCTCTTCCCTTTCTGTGTCACGGTATTCTGTTATGTCAGTGTCATACACAAACTGGCCAGTGATTCCAGGACAGCCCAGAAAGAGAGAGCGATACGTCTAGCCTTCATTGTTCTCCTGGTCTTCACCCTATGCTTTGCTCCCAACAACATCCTCCTCTTGACTCACACTGTGATGAGACTCTTCTATCAGAAGTCTCTCTACATGGCCTACAAACTGTCTCTCTGTTTTAGCTGTGTGAATAGCTGCCTTGATCCGTTCATTTACTACTTTGCTTGCAAGGACTTCAGACAAAAGCTGAGACAGATCATCAATCTGCAGATCTTGAGTAGTGGGGACTCAAAGATGGAGAATAGAGAGAGCATATACTCTGGACACTGCACTACAGAAGGTCGTGAGACTGAACACAGCAATTTGGTGCAGCAGCACAGCAGAGTATAGAAAGAGGGAATGAGAGAAACAGAAAAACAGGAGAGAAACAGTGAAAAAGAAAGTGAGGGAGAGAGAGAGATAGAGAGAGTGTCTTAGTGGTTACCCTGTGTCACCCTCTTTCAACATATTTTTACTTCATTTCTTTTCTTTATGTGTATTGCAGAATAAGTGAATATTGGCAGGAGCTGAATCTCTTTTCAAACTTTATCTTTGTTTTTCCATTATTATTTGTGTTTTTTAGAGAATATTTGTTTTTAAAGAACTGTGTATTTTATCTGTCACCCAAACGATTATCTGGCCAGATGTAGCATGTATGAGTGTAAATAAAATATCAATAAAGTCTATATATTACATAAGCCTTCTTTGTCCAAGTATAGCTGGATTAATGTAATTTTAACATTGTATATGTTAATGCCTCGGTAAATAATAAATAAGTTCCTCTTTTCATCATTTTTCGTTTCTTTTTTTCCAACAAAAGATAATCAGAAACGGCTTATTGCCATGTAGGTTTGCTTTGTTGTTGTTGTAATGCATAACAGTCAAACATATACACAAAATGAAGTAATCCTAAATAATATAAAAAAAGACAGGATTTACAATTGTAAATGTAAATGTACAAATGTAAAATATATTCTAAGTGAGAAGAGCTGCTGTAGGTTTACATTTTAAATAGAAGAGAATAAGATGAAATGTACCCTACAAAATATTGACCAGGGGTATATGCAGTGTGCAATTGATAATAATAATGAAAAATAAATAAATAAATAATAGAAAAAGTATTCCTCCTCTCGTCATTGTTATGGTTATGGTTATTGTCTCATGCTATGCACCACGTGCTGCTCCTCTGTCTGCGATTGGTAGATCCGCCCACAGTATAAAACGTCATCACGTATGCGTCGTCATGCTGGTTGTCGTTGCAAGCCGTCCACTCGCCGTTTCCTGACTTGTGCAGGTAAGCTAAATGGTATACTGTATGTTTACTGTAATAAATGTAATGTTCCGACCATGAAAGATGGTTTCAAAGTGACTGTGTTCATGCTGCTGTGGGTAAACTGGCTAACCGACGTCCTTACAGTAGCGTTACGTTAACATGTTGATACAGGAGCTTTTTCAGGACACTAAGTCCTCAAAACAAAGTTAGCTGATATTAACTGACATAGCTAACACCAAGTTAATATGTAGTTAAGTAGGACAGCAGAGGTGTGTGCTATGTTTGTTAAATTAGTAAATTAGGCATATGCTTATATAACGTTACATGTTTACCTGAGCTACTTTCAAAGACGCCACATATCAGAGAATACTTGCGATGTCTTTACTATACTACTTTACTTTTACTATACTTAATGGAAATGTATCTACAATACTTACAGCAATACATTGTGTTCTTTTAAATCAGTACTGTATCACATGTATGAGAAATATAGGCCTAATGCAGCATTTACCTTTAATTGTGTTTATTATAAGCTAATTCGTCAATTATTTTTACAATATGTTTAGAAGATAGAAAAAACCGTCCATCGCAATATTCCGGAGCCCAAAGTGAAAATTGTTTTGTCCAACCGTCAGTCTAAATCCCAAAATATATTCAATTTACAATAATGTGAAATAGAGAAAAGCTGCAAATATTCACATTTGAAAAGCAGGACTCAGCAGCAATGTTTGGCATCATGATAAATGACTTAAATTACAAATTGATTATCAAATTTGATGTTATGTCGATCATGTAATCGAGCCTCTGACATTAACTAGGCCACATCTGTAATGTTTAACTCTGTTCATCACCCTCAGGGCAGTAAGACAAGAAGACCACCATGGTGCTGAACCCTGTCATTTCCAAGCTTGTTGGTAAACTGGTTGTGCTGGCAAGTGCTTCTCCTAGGAGACAGGAGATTCTCCGCAATGCGGTATGTGTCCGACCTGGTTTAATTCATTGGATTTGTATATTTATCATGGTATGCACAATTTGTTTGATCGTGAACACATAAAACTGTATATTTGGAGTTGGACTCTCTACTGGCCCATGAGTCCACTTTTAGATCATAAAACTCTTATTTTTCAAATCAGAAAATGAAAGTAATTTATACTCAGACAGCTCGACAACTCTCCTAATGCTGGAATCATTTTATTGGATCATATACATATTACTATACAAATCAAACCTATTTCTTTACATATCCTACTGGGAAATATGGCTTGCATTATAGGAAAAATATACACGTCAAAGCAGAGTCATCCAAAAGTTAAAGTAATAGAAAAAGTAACACACTATAGCAGTTAAACAATAAGTGATCACAGTAAGTAAAAATGAATTAAAACAGGTAAAATCAATAAATCAGAATACACTTTAATGTATTGTAATGTAGCATATAGTTTCAGCGCTGCAGTGCTGGTAATTAGTATAGAGGTTGCAAATTAAGTGATTTTATTACACATCCCAAATAGTAGTGTCTCTGTCTATTGCACCTGGCCCTGAAGAGTCTACACCTCCACCTTAAAGGAGCTCAAACTCTTTATTTAAGGGGTTTGGGGTATCTGTGTCAATTTGTAGACCTAACAGTAAGGTTTCAGATCTTTGGGCTAAATGTATGATGAATGCTTTGTCACACCTCTTACATTGAATGATAATAACATTAATATGAATGTTTTATTGTTGTTTTGTAATCTCCTACATATCAGGGCTTACGATTTGAAGTGGTACCATCTTGGTTTAAAGAAACACTTGACAAGGGACTTTTCAAAGCACCTCATGAGTATGCTGTTGAGACAGCCAAGCAGAAGGCTCTGGAGGTGGCCAGGAGGATGCCCTTTGTGAGTTAATCTACTTTTTATATGACTATATACAGTATATATTTTTTCTGTAGTATGACATATTGATAACATATTTTGTATTAATTTGTTTCAGAAACACCTGAAGACTCCAGACATAGTAATTGGAGCCGACACTATTGTGGTAAGAGGAGGAAGATGACTTACTGTCTGCAGTATACTGTATGTTGCATGTTTCCTGTTCACTTTCAGCTGATGTTTTTTTATTTCCACAGACTGTAGATGGCATGATTCTGGAGAAGCCAGTGGACAAGCAAGATGCTTACAGAATGCTGTCAAGGTCAGTATAATTTTACATTATTTCATTACATTACAGACATAAAACAGTCAGAGCCTTGTTTACAATTCCTCTCTTCTTTTTTTTCCTGCTCCAGCTTGAGTGGTAAAGAGCACAGTGTCTTCACAGGTGTGGCTATTATCCTCTGCCATGAGAAAGAAAGTAAGTGAATAATTGTTGCAGTTGTTTTTCTGTTGAAATTTGATGAAGCAATGGATCATTTACACTGTAGTATAGTGCTTCCATGAGTGGACACATTTCATTTCTAAACTCCCCTGTCCCTCAGACGAAGAGGTTGATTACCAGTTAATAGACTTCTACGAAGAAACAAAGGTGAAGTTTGCTGATCTCTCAGAAGATATGCTGTGGGAGTACATCAATAGTGGTGAACCCATGTGAGTATGATGGCCTGAACTTTCATACATGTAAGAACTATTGATTTTCTTTCGGTGTAGTAACCGCACCAAGCATTTAATCAGTGGAGGTCATGTTCACTGGATATGAGCATCATGGACTTTTTGCTTGTTGGACTTTGATGCCACAGTTTTATTCCAGCTCTGTTTGTCTTGTCCTATTTGACATGAAGTGATTGTGTCAGCAAGATAGAAAATCTGGAGTGAGGTCAGTGAGTGTATTGTTTGATTTGCTCTGCATTTGAGGAACGTATCATACATACATACAAACCCTTTGTGTATAGTGTTTTTGTATTGTTATACAGTGCTGCTTGAAAGTCTGTGAACCCTTTAGAATTTTCTGTATTTCTGCATTAATATGACCTAAAACATGATCAGATATTTAGTCCTAAAACTAGATAAAGGGAGCCCAATTAAACAAATGAGACAAAAAAATGTCATTTTTTTCATCTTTTTCATTTATTTATTGGGGAAAATTATCCAATCTCACATATTTGTGAGGGGCAAAAGTATGTGAACCCTTGCTTTCAGTAACTGGTGTGACCCTCTTTTGCAGCAATAACTTTAACCAAATGTTTCTGGTAACTGTTTATTAGCTCTGCACATTGGCTTGGAGGAATTTTAGGTCATTCCTCCTTACAGAACAGTCTCAACTCAGGGATGTTGGTGGGCTTCTTTGCATGAACTACATGCTTCAGGTCCTTCCACAGCATTTCTATAGGATTAAGGTCAGGACTATGACTCGGCCTCTCCAAAACATTATCTTTCTTCTTCTTTAACCATTCTTTGGTTGAATGACTTGTGCGTTTAGTGTTGTTGTCTTACTGCATGACCCACTTTCTGTTGAGCTTCAGTTCACAGACAGATACCTTGACATTTTCCTGTAGAATTTGCTGGTACAACTCAGAACCGAAGAAGTGTAAGATTTTTGTCTCATTTGTTTAACTGATGTCTCTTTATCTAGTTTTAGGACTTGAATGGAAGTCTGATCACGTTTTAGGTCACATTCATGCAGAAATAGAGCAAATTCTAAAGGGTTCACAAACTTTGAAGCAGCACTGTATGTTGAAATGAAATGTTTGTCTGTGTGTGTCAGGGACAAGGCTGGCGGCTACGGTATTCAAGCTCTTGGTGGCATGCTGGTGGAGTACGTCCATGGAGACTTCCTCAATGTTGTGGGTTTCCCCCTCAACCACTTCTGCAAACAGCTGGACCTTATTTACAACCGCTGTCCCTCCTTGGATCAGGAAAGTGGCTCTGTCCATTTAAACCACAACGGCACACACTTGATACTCACTCAGCCTCCATCCAACCTGCCAGCTTCATCGAAACACAGCTCCTCATCCAACCCCAGACCCAACAGTCCCTCTGCCAGTCAAACAAAGCACACCCAGAGCAGCCCTTCAGCCAGTCCCATCCATAAGGTTTGCTTTTCTCACCCAAAGAGCACAATTTGTTACTGTTTTCTCCTTATTTATAAGAGCTGATCTCTCCTTTTTATAGGTCAAACGGAAAGGCAGTGAAAGTGAAGTGGGTGAGAGTTCCTGGACATTGCTCAACAGCTTGTCTAAACACACAGATGAGAGAGAGGCTGAGCTCAGAGGCTCTGAGAATACAACATTACCACTGACAACCAACAGAGGGCAGTTGATTGAGCATAATGTGAGAGAGCATGAGGACAGTGGACCTAAGAGAGAGGATTTGCAGCGAATCATTGAACTGATGGATGGATTCAAAGCCTCAAAGGTAATTAGGAATAAACTGTGATTGCAAAATATGAATGTTTATCTATGTTGTAGTTGACTTCTATAAGACGTAATGAAACATTTAGCTGAACTTAAGACTCAAAAAAAAATGGTGTAATGTTTTTAATGAACAGAAATGATAAAACAATGTTTTTATCATTTAGCATGTGTTTCTAGATTCCAGCACATGGTTTTTGTTGTGTGATATCATCAAAATAAAAGATAAAATCTGCTTTATCATCTTAGCTGATCGTTAAAACAAATTAAACTCTGCCTTTGTATCCATTCTGCCTCTCCAAAAATGTCCCAGGCACTGTTTACCGCATCCGAGATGTGTGTGTTCGACCTTCTACAGAGCAAACCAGGGCTGGATGCAGCACAGGTGGCCCAGGAGATCAAAGCCTCTACAAAAGGGACTGAATGCCTGCTGGAGGCTTGTGTGTCTCTGGGACTGTTGAAGAGCAAAGAGAGAAGTTAGTCAGCACTCAGCTGATAATTACAAGATGAGGCATTAACTTTAAATAAATATCTCATATGTTTTATGTTGACTTCACTCCCAGAATACCAGAAGCCAGTGTACAAGAACACGGACATGGCAAAGCGGTTTTTATTGTCAGATGCTCCTTTTTCACTGCACGGCTACATCCAGCACTGTAACAACACTGTGTGGCCTCTTTTCTCCCACCTGGAGAGCGCTGTGAGGGAGGGAACCAACCAGCATGAGAAGGCCTTCGGCAAGAAATCTAAGGATATGTTTCAGGTGATTATCTCCAAGTTCAGTCTAAGATTTGTTAAAATGTGGATAAAATCGAGTTGACATTGTTTTATAAATGCTATTTTCTGGTTTCTCTGGTAATTTTTCTCTATTTACAGGATACTTTCTACAACAGTCAAGAGGTCAAACTGAGATTCATGAATGCCATGCACAGCATCGCTAAAGTTACGGGAAAAGCTGTAGCAACAGCCTTCGACCTCTCCCGTTTTAAAACCGCCTGCGACCTTGGAGGTAAGGATAGATAGAACGTAAAAGTAAAAAGTTTTCATAGATAATAAACCATTCTTCTGCATTTCATCTTTCTGTTTTTTTTCCAGGATGCACAGGTGCCATGGCCTATGAGTTTACTAAAGCCCATCCTGGCTTGTCTGTGACGGTGTTTGACTTGCCAGTCGTCGTTGAAATGAGTGAACATTTCCACCCGCAACACACAGACAACAGGGTATCATTTGTAGCAGGTCAGTTTGTGATTCCACACTAAAATACTGTCATGACTGTTGGTGTTGCTAGCTGATGCTGTGTAATTAGCTTATTCTGTTGGTCTTGGTTGTCAAGTTAAATTGTTAATGTACACCTACTCTCTCTGTAAGCTTAACTCATGGCTTTGTCCTCACTGTATGAATAGGAGACTTCTTTAAAGACGAGTTACCCAAAGCTGACTTGTACATCCTTGCAAGGATTCTCCATGACTGGCCAGACGAGAAAGTGCATATCCTGCTGAGTAAAATCGCAGATGCATGTACACCAGGTAAATTTCACAAAGCTATTTCAATCTTTTCATCTTTTTTATTATGCATTTGACTGATCAATGTTAATAATTTCAATCCATGAATTGTTATGGTATATGATTAGTATAATGTTCTCAGTCATGTGAAACTCTAGAGTTTGCAGACTATCAGTAAAACTGCAGCCACTGATTTCATTGATTAGATCTCTTGCTCTGGTCGAATGATTGTTAATAAATGAAAACAACTTTTGTTTAGTTAAGTTTCCGCAGAAACCTGCAGACTCTGTAACCTTTGTATGACTGCTGAAACTGATAGAAAAGCCTGTTTACAAGCTGAGATGATTGCATTGCAACAAAATGTAAAACAACATATTGCAAGAGGATTGCAAGTTCAAAGCAGAACTAAAATACCAAAATCTTGATAGTGGTTTAATGTTTCCCTTGTTATTCTTGAGCTTCATTTTTTGCCATAAGGCAAAGAAATGTAAGGAGATAAGGGAGTACAAGACCACTACTGTTGTTCTCTAAAAATCTGCATACACATCATGCACTTGCACCATGCTGCCAGGCTGTGGACTCCTGCTGAGTGAGATCTTCCTGGATGAAGACAGAAGGGGCCCGAGTCGTGGGCTGCTCCAGGCCCTCAGTATGAGCGAGGGGAAACAGAGAGGCGCAACAGAATACAGTCTGCTTTTGAAGAGCCATGGTTTCACCACAGCACAAGTCAGACATACAGACAACTTCCTGGATGCTATGCTCTGCATCAAAGTTTGACTGATGACACTTTCAGCAAGACTATATAGAAGGTCTTGTGATTTATATTGTTGGTAATATTTGCCAAAATCAAAAGCTAAGATCAGGACTGTTTTTATGATGAAATGAGTCACTAAAGCAAGTAAACCAATAACAAATGTTCAGCACTACCCTTTTTTTGCTGATCAACAAATATAGGTAGTTGTTTTTTGAGTCATTTATAGAAAGATATATCTAATATCTAATTAAAAAAGTGTGTATGTTAGAGGTATATACATTGTCATTTTTAATGTTGTATAATTAGCCACTGTATAATTGTCCTATACACTAAGCACCAGAACAATCTCTTGTGTTGGGCCGTAGGATGTGCAGTGCTCGTAGCTGAGACCATGTTGGACCGACAGACACCCTACTCCACTCTGCAGTCTCTTAACATGCTGGCCCAGACTGAGGGACTGGAAAGGACAGAGAGCCAGTATGCAGACTTGCTGAGCAAACATGGATTTGGGGACACACGTGTAATTCACACTAAGAACTTTCTAGATGCTTTTATTGCTGTTAAAATGTAGCAGCAAGTGAATCATCCATTTGAATCCTAACGTTTTTTTATTCAGTTGATTATGGCAAAAGATCGCTGTGGTTTGTGATATTTTTGATCAGTGGTTGGAAAATATGTTGAGATATTTTACTGAAGTAAAAATTTTATTGCAACAATTCAATAAACTTGATTATTGATAAAAGTCCTGTGTTCAAAATTTTACTTAAACCTGCAATAACAGATGTTTCTGGACATGTGGGGGCATCATAAACACTACATTAATATATTATCTTTTAAGTTGATGTGGTGAAGTCCAATATTCCTATAACTTTTTTTGGACTTCAGTAACTTGTGATTGAAATCTTTAAGTCTAAAAAATATCTTCATTTGTCATATGCATCATTATACAAGTAGAATGTGTGGTGAAAAGCTGTATTGCCATGGTCATGTACTATAAAATGTAGTCCAAGTATGTGCAAAATAAGCATTTTAGAAGATATTCAGAATATTTTATATGTGTGTGTGAGAGAGATATAATTTTAATTTTATATTCTGTTGAGTGTTAAATCTATAAGAAACTATATACACTAAGTTTTTATGATGTGTGCCACCACTGCCAGTAACAATAACTGAAATGATGGATATATCACCCACAGAAGCTATATATGTACAATAAGTGCACCTGTTCCACAAGCTGCAGGAATTATATCTAGTTTGTTGATAAGCAAGTGATTAGAGATATTTTTTTATGTGCGTGTGAAACAACTGACTCCATTTCCTTTCTACGCTGATACAAATGATAAATATGACAAATGAAACAAATACACTGCATTTTTTACGGATGCTAAAATAAGACCTGTGGTTGCCTGCTGTAGTTAGTGTGAGAGTTATCTATATTATCTGATCTGCAGCTTTACTCTAATCCCCATTAGATCCGTTATGTCAGCAGACAAATAAGTTGAAAAGCCGTGCAAGGGCATTGTAGAAAGAATTGTATGCATCCAAATGGCATTGAAATCCAGCCAATGTCATCCACATACTTACCCACCCAAGTACTTAACTTTGCTTTAAGGGAAGCACAGATCCTCTTAAAGGGAGTGGATAAGCACTCATAGCACTGCTTTCCTTGTAACTTTCTGGTGCTGCAGATACATCCCTGGATCCTATTCCCTAAAACTCACTGGATCAGTAAGTTCTCAGAGTTTCCAGACTGCCCAAAGAAGAGATTTTTTGTCAGATCGGATGCATCTGTAACAGGGCCACATTGTCTCTGCAGGGGATATTTCACACTACTGGGCTGGGTTTTCTATTTTGGCATCTCTAAAACAGTGAAGTGTAGAAAATAAGACAAGAACACTAACAGAGAGCGCCACAAAATGAATGACATGATATGTCTGCATACATCATGTCATACCTTGAATATCTCAGCATTAATGATACCACTTTTGATGTGGATAGTCTACCTAACCAACAGGCTGTTGTAAACAGCAACATTTACACTGTGGTCGTGATGGGTGACGGCTGTGGCAAGAGTGTGCACCCTGCCTCTTTAATACTGTGAGATGTCATATTATGATGCAATCTGGATGCAATGGAGCTAAGATGATTAAAGAAGAAATAATCACTTTTAAGTAGCATTATCTCTGTAGTACGTAGATGTAATTTTTGTGTCTCCCCAGGGGACATGACTTCATGTACACTCACTTCCTCTTTCACTTTAGAGTGGCAGAGGAAGACTGCCAGTGATGAGGGGGCCTTCTTCAAAGCCTGTCAAACATGCTCTGCAGCCAGGGTGAGGCCTTCTTCTCTGTCTTGTATGATGGGTCCAGCACATTTTTCTAAGTTTACTTAACTTTACATATACTTTAGATATAAATGTTCTGCTCAGGGAGAATTTACATACATAAAAGCAAAAAGAACACATTCAATAAAATACGCTATTAACAATAATCATCATCAGTCTTAATCATCAATCATAATATATCGTCTACAATAATACATCATTGAATAATAGCGTTAAAAAGTTTACCCTCACCCTCCCACCCTGACAAACTGGTACCACCCTGGTAACCCTACAATCGCTATTTAAGCTTTAACCGTCTTTCCCTGACCATAATAATCACAATTATTACTGTTTTTGTTAATGATGCTCAAACTGATTTCTTATCCTCTCACATTGCGTGTTGTCAATACACATTGTATTGATAACTGTCAAAGGATAAGATGGTGTCAGAAGATAATCAAAACTCTGACTTCGTACCTTGTGACATGAATCTGTTCCACATGCCTGTAAACTGTTTTACTCACATTAGATGTAGCTCAATTGATATTCTGGAAATGTAACCCAAATATCTTTTTTGTAGTTGAAAGAATTGCATAGTGCTTTAGTTTCTTGCCATGTCAGTAAATCTCCTCAAGATGGCATCAAAAACCTGCAGATTTCTCCAGAAAACCTTTTAGAAAACCATCCTGTTAAACTGTGTATTTTTTTCTTGTGACAGCTACATGTGCTGTAAAGATTATTCGAGCATTGAGTGAAACTGAGCTATCAGAATTAAGGTTTATGTTGCAAGGTAGATGAGTTATTTGTGCTTTATGCATTTGGTTGGGGAGCGTAGTCTCTTAATGCATACAAGCATATGACACCATCCCTTAATTCCTTACAGATATACCTCTTAAATTTCAGTTTTGAAGCAAAGCAGTCAAACAGCTGATGGGAATGTGGGAATATCTCTGGCCAGAATAGCTCTTATTCTTTGTGACACTGAAAGTGTATCCGGATTACTCTTCATTTTGGATCCCTCCCTAAGTATTTTCCTAGAAGGGTAATAAGGGTGGTCATGTTATTCATGGCTATTTTCTTGTCAGTCTGGGCTCAGGCTTTTTGTGACATCAAACTGATTTCCATTACTCAGATTTTGTTCTTTCGATGGGAAGAGACAGAGGGAGGGTGTACTGAAGTTCAAATATGACACTGACTGTAAATCACATACGGTTTGTTTTATTGTGAACGCACACTGAATGCATCAAAACACCACATATTTGCAATACTTTCCTTCCATGCTGATTGTGAAAGCCTGCACTAATTCAATAAATTCAGTGCTTCATACACATTGCATTACTGATCAGTTCTTTTTAAAGGCAACTAAGTGACACCAAAATGGTTGTGTAGTAGGAGAATGTCAGGCTTGTGAAATACAGATGAGCATCACAAATCAAATAGCAGAGTCTGTGTTCCCTTAAAACATGATGAAGCATTTCCATGAAAGGATTTGCATATCCGTTCACTTCCAATGTCCCAGCTGCACTCGCTCACCCTTGAATGCCTCAACTTTTGTGTACGAACATCAACAGCAAAGCCTCTGCGAGGCTTTCTAATGAAAACCATTCAAGTCAATCAAGTTTACCAGAGACCAAAGGCCAGTGTAATTTGGGAAAATTGCTGAAACTCTAAAGTAATCTTCTGTAATGTGATCTTGCCTATTGAACACTGGCTGTACTGTACGTGTCGGATAAGAGCTCAGTCATTTTCTTCAAATGCAGTCTTGACAAGCAGCATGGATATCCACCTGCAAGTAATCATCATTCTAGTGTTAAGTGCTTTGATATTAAAATGACTGATTTAAGACCATTTGCTGCTAGTAGATAGCAATTTGAAAACACTTCCATATGTTGATAGCGAGGATAAGCCGAGTTTGTGAACCGAGAGGACTGCAATGTTGTGTTTACTGTTGTAGAACAGCCAGTGAAAACAGATCATGGTTAAGTCATGAATTTTTCAGTTTTCAGTCTAGAAAGCAGAGTATACATTTAACGGGAATGATGTAATCAAAACACGTTAAATATTAGTGGGTGCAAAGTTTTAGAGAATTTGGTTGAAGTATGTTAATTGCTGTGTAACATAAACTTGCAACTTCTAGTGTAACCACTTGGGGGCAACGTTGGCTAAAAAAACCTCCATACGGGGCTGATTTTATCAAGTTAAATTGTTTGTTGACATTTTTATCAACGTGACAAGAGAGGAAAGACAATTTCACTGCTGAGATATTTGAAATTCTGCAAAGATCCATGTCAAATTTTAATGTTATCTTAGTTGAAAAATAAATAGTTTGTTTATACTGAAAGCGTCTCTGTGACTTAAGGGAAGGATACACAGAATCCAAATGGTTGCATGCAGAATGACTCTCTAATCAGTCGGTTGTCTGAATTGCCTTTCAAAACTGAACTCATGCTTGGGCACCTGTTTCAAAGAACAGGCTTGTTTATCAAAGTCCTCCTCTGTCAACAAACAGAATAAACGCAATGATGGCTGGCTCCTCAACCCACATCTGATTTCAGCAAATGTGCAATTGTTCAAAGTGAGTTGTGCTTCATTGATTTGTTTCAAGGCAGAGGAAAAATAACCTCAGGGCTTCTACCAGTTAGAAATAACAATGGAGTCCTTCTCCGCTGTTTGTAGTTTTTTTGGCCTGACATCAGTAGTAGAACATGGAGGGATTTTCACTGCGGATTTAAGTGCTGGTGGGGACTGTGTAAAAGAGTGCTTCTCATTAGAGAAGGGGCTTTATTTCTGGTGCATCAGATCAGCAAATTATACAGTCATTGTACTCTAATACTACAGTGATTCTGCAGCGATTTTAAATTGATTTATGTCTGCTTTTCTCTTTAGTGCCTTGGATGATTTATATATATTTATATAATTGTTTGGGTCATTCAAATTAAAGAAAATATGCTTATTTGCCTTTTTTTTCTTCCTGAGAGTTATAAGAGAAAATTAATACCACTCTCATGTCTGGAGCAAAGAGGCGATTAGCTTAGCTTAGCATAAAGCCTAGAAGCAGGGTGAAACTGTTAACCTGTCTCTATCCAAAGTTCAAAACTACGCCAACCAGCACCTCTAAAGCTCACTAATAAATTTTGGCTAGATGTTTCCCCCTGTTTCAAGTGTTTATGCTAAGCTAAGCTAATCACCTCCTAGCTCTAGCTGTATGCATACTTCACAGACATCATTTAACTCTTGGCAGGAAAGCAAATAAGTGTATTTCCCAAAATGTCAAACCATTCCTTTAAAAAAAAAAAAAATGGAATAAGCATTATGATGATGTGATTGCTCATAACTTTAACTTTTACCAAACCCCAGGATATGTTTACATCAGTGGTGAAATAGCAAACACACAACTATTCAGCTTAGAACCACAACCCATTTGGCCCTGTTAAAAGCCAACAACAATCTCATTAACATATGGAAATATTTGTTGCGGTCAGATGCGAGAGACTGTCTCCCCTTCCTGTCTTCATGTGATGTGTGAGGTGTCACTCAGAGATACAGTAGGGGAGGAGACTCTCTGTGCTGAAATGGTTGGTGACAGGGCTTTCATCCGACCCACTGAGGGCTCTTTGTTGTTATTTTGGGATCTCTCATGGGTGCAATCTGAGAGAGCAGCAGACAGACTGGGTCTCATCTCTGCACCAGTATGCACACACACACACACACACACACACACGCACACACACACACACACACACACACACACACACACACACAAACACAAACACACAGACGTACACACACATGCACACACTAACAGGCACCTGCATATACAAAAAAATGTAATGACATGCTCACTGTCATGTCAATCAAATTGTCTAGTTTTCTGGAGATATGTGTGCATATGGAAAAACAATTAATTCTCAGTAATTGAGACATAAGTCGAGTATTTCAGTGCAGAGGAATTATTTGTTCCATGTGATCCAATATAATTTATATGGAAGCCAAGTTATGGTGGTAAAAAGTTTTTACAAAAAAAGAACAAAACTAACTAAATACAAAAAAATACTCATGATATGTTAAAAAAAAAAAAAAAAAAAAGAGATAGTATTTGACATTAAGTCAAAATTTGACTTGCTGTCTCATAAATTTTTATTTTCATCATGTCTAACTTTAATTTTTTTTTTTTTACCTGGTGGAATTGGGCTTCCATAAATCTGAGTCTCTACAGTGAACTAGGAGTTTGGGGGATCACTGTTTAATTTCTATCTGTTACAGTAATGAAAGTCTGCAATTTAAGTGAAGACTAGGGCTTGTTCTCAGGTTGTTTGGATGTGAGTTATTTCCGTTTGTGCAAATCAAAACTCTTCTGTTCTAGTTAAAAGCTCGGCTCGCCCAGCATATTTCCCTCACTTATCCTTGTCCCTGCCAAGGTTTTGAGATATCATGATAATCAACAAAAAATTGCTCTGAATTACTCTATGTCATTCCAACAAATTACTCAGAGTAACAAGAACATTGCTAAGAAACATTGCTTTTGAGTCTCATGGAAGGTTTTAATCTCTTAAACCAAAATTATCTGCATGGCAGACACCACCAGTGCTAAGTGAGAAACAGTGTTTTTTGTTATTTGTCTGAACTGACCCTGAAAAACGGCATACTCTTTGCTGCAGTTGTGCGTCAACATTCTTCATTTGAAAGTTACGCTACATGAATGAAAATGAAAGTCTCCAGTTAACAGCTTAAGTCTGTTTGATTTCACATTCAAAAATGTAACAATGTTCATAACCTTTGACAGTGTAAGATGCAAAACAAATGTTTAGCCTATCAATGGTTTGTGCTGATAAGATATTTACGAGGTTGACAAAGTTGTCTTTGTGTCTGTCTTGTTGTCTGTTATCGTGAGTTGAAGGTGCTTCTGCAGTGGCCTCTGACACGGATCAGAGGCGGCTGCTGTTTAAAACAAGTGAGAAGATATATTCCTCTCACTGTGCGATGATGACCCTTGCTCTTAACCCCCTCCACCAGCAGCTCATCTTCCAAACAATAACAATCAGTTCCCTCCACATCTGACAGAGCCAAAGAACAACTTATAAATGATATGCATCTCCTGCTGGTCCCATGGCAACCGCCTTGACTTTATTGTTGCGTTTCTTTGATCCCGCCAAGCTTTGATTCATTTCTCTTTCACCCTTTTAGCTAAACATATCATGTGAATTTGGAGCTTTGTTCCTGACAGGCCCCGTCTTACCTCGCTCTCTCCACAGGCTCCTGACGCCTCCCAGAGGAGCCGCGGAGGAGGAGAGGAATTCCACTGGATTCAAAGACTTCTCTGGCTTTCTTTGACTCTTCCGTCTGCCTTGCCTTGCCTTCTCTCGCTCATTGTGTTGACCTGTTCCTCGTGATCCCCTGCCAAACCATCTTCCTGGCCCTGAGGGACTGTGGCTTTATGTGCACATGCACACACAGGCATAGATATTACGTGGGTGCATGGAAGGTTTTTGAGGGTTTTATATTAGACAAGTTCCATAGTTGGTTCTTCTGCATATCCAGGCCTTTGATTCAGTGAATGAGGAGAAAGAACTTTGGCCTGATTCATTGGGCGTTTTTCATCAAGGCTTATTAGTTTGTTGACAGAGCTGGAGATGTGTTGCCAGGTTTTTTACAAACTGCAGCTTTGAGTGTATTCTTATCGATTCCATTGAGAAATTAATTGCAGGCAGTTTGACATGGGTTTTACTTTTAAGACTCATCATCTTCAAGAGTGGGACATTACATCTAAAGGACTTTCGCCAAACGAGACTGTAATGAAAAATGAAAAGTGTGTATTTTCCCAGTGCCATCTGTTTTCAATCAGAGCAATATCCTAAACATGACCAGTTTCTTGAATCTGCTACCTTCAGCTTGCCTCTCAGATGTTTGAGGTTTGAGGCCACTCATTATTCTAGTCAGGCCTCTCTGACAGCTATACAAAGTACAACGTTTTCACCAGCACAGCCCAAACAGAACATAGAACTCAGCTTTCCTCAGAGCGGCTTAATCATCACTTTATCCTATAACGTGATCCATAATGGTCAGTTCTGTATGAAGTTACGTGATTTAGCTTGGTCACTAATAAAATTCCAGAGATCTTTTTTTTTTGTTGACCAGCACTATCAGATAAAGATTTGCAATTTTACAATTAAAGTCCCCCCTCCACTCAAAAATGTGTTTTGCTTCTTGTTACCACAGTTTGATGTTTGAGCTTCACCGTCCAGAATGATGTATGTGCAGAGTTTGACACTAAAAGACTGTTCTCACATTCATCTGCTGAAGGTGGACAGTTTCACTTTGCTCATCTTAACCTGAATTTAACATGTGTACCTATGAGCCGGATTTGTGACATCACAACTAGTTTGGAGCCAATCGTGGTCCAGTATAAAACTTTCACAAGTGTGATGTGGAACCTTGAAACCTCCAGTGCACAAACGCTGAAAATGGACTTTTTTTTTTTGAAAAACATATCAGGCACAAATTATTGTTCGAAGCTGAGTATATTTATATGTTTAAAACACGTCTCATGTCCACTCAGCTCAGTTTTCACAGAATGCAATTACAATATTACTGCTAGACTAATTAATAGACAACCCATCCTAGTTTTGTTATTGCAACCAATAGCACACTTAAATCCTCAAATTAATCTCCAGGTATACAATGAAACTCAACAGTGAGCTTGGAGAAGTATTTTTAAAAGGAAAACTTAACGTTTTAAACAAATGACCAATTTTATTTGGAAATGAAAATCAACGTGAATGTGCCTGAAATGTCCATTTTAACCAACCATCCTTTGTACTGTGAAACTGCCTGCATCTATAAGGACAGTGGGTCCACTTTAAACCAAGTACCTCCAAATCTACTACTACTGTCTATAAAACTTTAAATACTACACTGTATTACTTTATTGTGCACCTTTGTCACTTAATCCTCAGCCTTAGCGATGAAGGCAGTGAGTAAAGTGTCATCAACCAAGAGGAGTGATAAACAGTAAGATTTGTAAAGTAATGTGGTGGATCATTCAAACAGCTCAATGACATCATTGTATGTCTTTATTATGTGTCTACATGATACACAAACTATGTGTGTGTGTGTGTGTGTGTGTGTGTGTGTTACACTGGCTATCAGAACAGCAGACAGTGACCAATGAATGTGCAGAGAAAGACTTTAGTAGTTATGTAGTTAGGTGCTAAACAACTAGCTTGATCTCATTTATAGAAGCTAGCATTTTAAACAGTAATATATCATCTTAAAATTAATTGTTTGGCATAGTAACAAATTAAACTATGGTCTATATGACTGCCTGGTTCTGTCTCATGCCAGATGTGCTACTAAATCAGCACCACATTTCCCATAAACTTCTCTACTAACTGCTGCAATAAGGGTGTAGCCACTTGTTGGAAGCCTTAAGGAACAATTCAGGCTATCAGAATCCAGGCCTTATTTTGTTGCAGCTCCCTTTCTGACAATTTATTGTGTTCAATATTTTGTCACTTATTTTACTGTAGTGCATTACTGTATGTTACTCTAGTTCAAAACTATAAAACACATCCTTTCATGAATTCACACAGCTACCACCAGAGACTTTTTTTAGTGGTATCTTCTGACAGATTTAACTGTCAGTTCAGCCACTAGCTATCACAGGTTTCAGTCCCTCGCTTATTTGTTAAACTGGTGTTCTCTGATTTCACATGTCATTCTTTAAGTGTATAGGAGGCTGTGTATGCATGTTATCTTCAGACCTTTAACTACCCTGCACACCCACACAGGTGTTTTCACTTATGCTCGTTAATTAGACCTCTCCTCATGTGGAAGTTGGGCAGGGCTGTGCTGGGAATTATGCGAAGTCATCAAACTACATGTACCTATAACAATAATAAAGGTGCAATTTTTTTATTCATTCATATAATTATATTACTTTTTTTTTTGTCTTTCATTTAATACATTTATTACTTTTCTTTACAAATACTAAATACTATATAATACTATATAATACTATATTCTTGAATATGTTATCAGCACTCCTGTATTGTATTGTGTACTATGTGTATTATTACAGTAATAAAAGTGCAAGTTGTCTCGCTCAAAGAGGAACAGCAAAGCAAATAGGAGAGTGAGCAAGTTGTACATACCACCACATTCAAGAATTTTAATCAGGCACAGTAAGTTTAAACACCCGTGTATCCCGTGTGTGTAGAGCCAACATGATCTCATGGGATACATCAGATACATTATTACAAACGTTGGAGCAAATTTCCACATCGGTGTTATTTGGATAAACTGACCACATATTGGGAATCTAAATGGTTACTTTCTTGCCTGAAAAAATATTAAAACTTAATAAAGTGACACGGTCCTACAGTGAAAATTACAACAGCTTTTAGCCTGGCTCGAAATGTCTGCCATTACGGCTGGTTGGTGCGAAATGCATTCTGGGATACTTGGCTGTCCAAGTATCTCATGTCCACACAAGGCCCCGATCAGACAAAGCGCTTTTTAGCAGCCTAGGGCAGCTTTTTGTGATTGTTTTCAATGAGAATGAATGATAAATCATTGGTGGTAATTAAATGCAGCAGGGTTCCCGCAGATCCTTAAATTAGATTTTCAGAATTTAAGATCATAAAATGTCATAAAAAGTCTTATTTTTAATTATGGTAAAGTCTTAAATTTTGTGGTGATGCCTAGTTGCATGAGAAATATCTCCACACTGGATTTACTTACTTAAATATGGTTTAGTCTTCGGTCACGACTCAGTTCAGCTCTTTCTTTTTCTGGTAATGTTTTGATCGGTTCTCCACAGGCCGCCTGCTCCCGCAAAGGTAACACAAAACAGTACAAATGATGCTAAGCTAAAGACAGTTAGCCAGAGGCTTTCAGTGTAGACACAAAGTCCTCTCTTATTTCTGATAGTTTCTAGAATTTGGATAATAATGTTTGCACTGCAGAGTGGCAACAGCCAACATGCGACATGAAGGAGAGGAGTGGACTTTTGATTAGGTGACCACACCAGCTGGTGTTTACAGATTTAATGGACTGTTAAAGTGAATGAAATGTATATATACTGTAATGTATATGTGTCTTAGCTGGAGTTTACCAATGTAATGGTAATGTAAAGCATAACAGTGGGACACAGTTCACTGCATTTGCCATTAATTTGATTACTTTATAAGATTTTACATATGTTTGTTATATGGAGATACAAAATTATCCAGAAAAATATCTCTATTAATATTGTCAAGTTGATTTCAAACATAAAGCTCAGCCCTAATGTGCATTAGTTTTGCTGCGGAAAGGGTTTTAAATTTTCTCCGTCGAGGTCTTAAAAAGGTCTTAAAAAGCATTGAATTTGATTTCAAAAAGTGTGCAGCAACCCTGATGCAATACATTTGCAGTACACAAATAATTTATGGTAATTTGCAATTTTCACTGAATTAACTCTGTAACACATTAAGGCATTTTGAAACTATCTTGTAAAGGAACTATAGGTTATCATTTACATTTACATTTACATTCTGATGTTTCAGTTTAAGGTGAGTCCTCTGAACATGGCACAAACAAAGTATCCAAATTGTATGATAGTATCTCTGTACTACTGTATGTATGATATATACATATACACTATATTGTTTGAGCACTTCACTGAGTCTTATCAACACAAAAAAATCCAACGTGATGTATCACTGAAAACTTTGTGATCTTCCACTATTGTGAGTTTAAACAATGTTTTATCACACAATAGAGTTTGTAAAAAAAAACAGATTAATTGATTATAACAAACTGGTTTTAAGTTTTACATACATGTGGGAAACATTAGGCCAGTTGTATTATACTTAGCCGCTTCTTGTTGATCCTCTGTAGGGTAGTGGAGATGAGAAAGAATTCATTAGAAAATGAGGGATGTTTGCAACACTTCAGGCTTGCTGTATGATCTATGATACATTTAATTAATGTATGATCTGTCTGTTAAAGTTACTACAAGGAACTTTTAACTGGTTATGAAACAAGTCTCATGATGCCGCTATATGACCTATATAAGAAGAAGAAGAAGATTGGCTATTTCTATATATATATTCTATATGCCTGCCACCAGGTCGGATTCCCAGCAAAATCAGATGAAATGATTTACAGCATGCAGACCAGAACAGCCTATGTTTACATTACATGTAGCATTGTAGCATGAGGGAGTATAAAGATGTTACTAGGACGAGGAGAGGACACTTTTCTATGCTTGATAATGTTAAAAGTAAAGTTGTCAGCTTCTCAACTCATCTAACTATAAAGGAAGGAGTCTCTGTCTGGATGTGTGTCTGTCTCTTCTTCACTTTTCCAAACAGGCGCATTTTGAATGGGCACTGCGTTAGTTTTAAAAAAGACAAAAGAGAGAGAGAGAGCAGCAGTGGTCGAGTGAGCTAGAGAATGAATGAAGAGAGTGAGCAGTGGTGTAGCGAGTACAAAGGAGTGAATCTGAGAAATAAAACATTTATTTCTGATTGTTTCACAGTGGTAATGTTCTAAAGCGCATACAAACACGCCCACACCTCAGTACAACCCTGCAGGAAGGTGCTGCATAGCCAGATTTGGTGTGAATGCAGCCTTACATGTAACCAAGGTGTATGAACAGTACTAAAACAAAGTTTACTTTGCTTCACCATCATCATATTACAATTATTGCTCTTACATAGCCACAAATAGATACATTACCTCATCGTTATGCATCCTGCAAACAGCTGTTTTAAAAAGAAATATAGTATTAAAAATAAGTAGCTCTTTCTATCACGCACTTCCAAAATAGCCATCGAAGGCTATATTTGCTGTTAAATAAAGATAAATGATAAATGAGTCAGTCTTACCAAAGGCTGGCCATGGGAGAGTAACAGGGTTAGAGTTTCACTCTCAGGATTAAATCTCAGGATTAAAATGTCCTATCATGTTATTAAATAAAGTATTTTTAATACTTACCTTCTGTTTCCCACTGCATACAGTATGCGTGTGAGTGGGCAAGGAGCCATGCTTTTGTATTTTCAGGTCTTTTCCCCCATGCTATGACATCACATCAATGTAATTGGTAAGTTGCAATGATGGTCCTGGAGCAACATTAATTATGATGTCGTAGGAACAACACCAATAAGGCGATATCAGATTGTGCAACCAACAACACAGCAACTCTTTATCATATAAATATAAATATAAATATAAATAGCGTATTATTTTTAAGGACATTTTGCATGTCATGTCTACACACTTTAAGCTTTTTGCATTTGTCATTTAACGCCGTTGGTTTGGTTTAGGCACAAAAATCACTTGATTAGGGTCAGGGAAAGATCATGGTTTGGGCTCAAATGATCAGTAAAATGTCTGGACTTGACAGTAAAAATATCTGTTTTAACAGCAGGATATATCCCGACATAACGGTAAAAAAGTCTAATTAAAATGTCCTGATGTGACGGTGAAAAGTTAGTGGTCTTGAATGGTACTCTCCTGCCACTTTTGCAACTTTTTGATAACTACCCATTAGGGGTGTGCAGAGAGCCCAGTATTTGTATTTGTATCTATATTTGTTGAGGCAGCAAAATTATTTGTATTTGTATTTGAATAAAAGTGGAAGGAGGCTTAAATGTCCTGTTTTTGTTTTTACTATGCTTTTAATTTTGGGAAATTTAAGTGTTACAATATGTGTTCATGAATAAACTACCTTACGAAGGAGGTCCCCACACCAGGTCTCAAACTGGAGTCTCCCATATTATAGACGACTGCACTGATTACTGAGCTAAAGCTTTACACATCACCTCATTGCAGACAGACCTCTACCTATTTATACACCCATAACACAGAGACAGCACAGCATGTAATGTGTAGGGAAGAACTTCAAAGCGATTCTTGCTTTGCACTTTTCATTTATTGCCTATTTTTTACAACCTAACATTGTGGAGAGCTTTATCTCTGGTTAACACCCCCAACTCCAGGAGTGATATCCAAATTGGGAAGTGTGCGTCATGTAGCAGGTGGATGTGACTCCCCTCGTTGAAACCTGTTGATAGACGTAACAGCGGAGCAGAGGAGAGAGACTGAAATAACAATGCAACCTTCCTGCACACTGGTATTTGACATGGGTTTTTTTTTCTTTCACAAAAACAAACAATTTTTAAAATATTTGTATGAAACAAATATTCATAAATTTCTGTGCTTTGCCAAATAATGTATTTGTATTCGGGCCCACCCCTACTACCTATCTAGCCATCTACCCAAACCGCCTCCTCTTAGTAAGCCAAAATCACCTTATGAGAGAAAAGACAGTCACATTATATTGACATCATCTGAAATTTGTCACTTCCCCTGTCACTCAAATGTAACTGTAGGTCATTTTGGCGACTGAATTTACAACCTAAATGGCGTGAAACGGCAAGCGAAAACCAAAAAAGTGTTGACATGTGAAATGACTTAAGAAATTGGCATGTTATTCATACACCATTTGGTGATAACAGGCTGGTAGGGTCTTAATGACAGACAGAGCTTCGTGTCCTACTGTGTTAAAAAGATGTGCACCTCTTGACCACAAAACCGCCCAGTCACGTCTTCAATCACTTAACAGTCTGAAGTCATGGATGTGCCCTCAAAAGCAAACAAGTATCATCCATTCAACAGAATCACTGAACCAGAGTTGGCTGACTCTATACACTCACTACGCAAGTTGTGTAAAGCCCCGCAAATTATGCAAGGGCCCCGCCTCCTCCTTGTGTCAAAGCATTTTTTTAAATCTTTTTTTTTGAAGCAGATGAAGCAGAACTATCCTTTTGGTCACGAAAAGAGAAAAAAAAACACCATGAGAGTGAATTGCAGGAACAGCAATCAGGTAAACTTTGAGTTTGATGTCATCAAATAACAGGAACGTTAATGTTGATGTGCTAGCTTGCAGTGCATCTCTCTTTAGTCTGTCTGTCTCGCTAACCTTGCTTGCCCGCCACTTCCAGGGCTGTGTTCTGTGACGTTGTGTTTGATAAAGGTAAGAGTGAAATACAACTATACAACACCAATGGGCAATGGTGTTTTTTTAAAACTGCTGCTTAGAAAAGATTACCACATTGTGCATGAACATGCAATGCGCCTCCATAGATCCACATCCAGTCTCAGCCAGTACTAACACTAGCTTGTATCGGTCTACTTATTCTTAGACCAACAGATGGAGAAAACTGTTTTAAAGGAGGGAGGATTGTAGTGAGAGCATTGGGGTGTCAGGTGTGACTGTGTGGCACAAATGGTTACATGGCTCACGGGTCAGGTAGGAGAACCCCTTAGCAGAATTTTGCTTAAGGCCACAGGGAGGTTAGGACCGGTTCTGCACTGAATCACTTTGTGAGTGCAGTGTTATGGGAAGCACCCTCATAACAAAGTGCAGAAGCTCCTCTGCCACGAGTGCAACATAAGTCTAAGGAACGTTTGTGACACTGATGTGGAGTTATATATTTAAGTATTTGCTTCAGTCAGTGCTCATCCCGCAGCTTTTAAAATAAATATAAAGATGAAAATAAATATATGTAAGATAAATAAGAAACCACTTTTCCTCTGTTCTTTTCTTTTCTTCTTACCATTGATAATACAGTGCATACAATAAGTAGATAAGGACAATGACAATGCTTAATTGTCAGCCTGAACATGTAAATCAAAACCAAGTACATAAAAATTTCAGCATCTAGTTTGTTTTGTTTGTTTACTTAATTCAACCTAATAATTTACTGCACTTGTCAATAAAGCAACAATGTTTTAAATCAAGTTTGATGAATTTTAGTTTTTCTCAATAATATCTGACAGACCTTAACAAGTGATTCCCTCCGTCTTTGATCACCCTCCTTAGGTATCAAAGCAGTTAGGAAGATCGTTAGAAAAGTACAACCTGGCCTATATCACGTATTACAACTCCTTATCCTCAATAACAACCATGTGTGCAGTGCAACAAGTTTCAGCAGTAACGTCTTCATTGTTTTTCTATATACCATGAGATAGAAGAGAAGAGTGAACAGGACTTGAATTAATTGAAACTGATTTTCCAGTGATGACTAAATGCAGTTACGTGTAGTATAATAGTGCCTGATGGATTGCATAAACCACAGACACGCTGTTTTATGAACAGAATATGAATGAATTCATCAGTATTGGCAAATAGTATGAAACTGATTTTTTTTTAATATCTAATACTGACTTGTATGCCATGGAGTTGCCATAACTTTGGACTGTGAGATTGGATTAATAGGGAGGAAAACAGTGCAGATGAGATGAAGAGAGAGCAACAAAGTGTTGGAAGTTGGACCTTGTAATGATTTACACATCTTTTAAAAAAATGTTACATATCATCACAATGAAGCCTTTCACCATCGTCAATAATTTTATCACACTTTTCTCTAACAACCCTTAACTGCTCTTAGTCAAACTGGAACGACAGTACTGACTTAAAACTCAGCACATTTATTGTAATATGACTTTTAACCAATGGAGGGCAGTATGACTATGATGACAGGCATCGTCACAAAAGTGAAGGCCCAAATAAGCTCTGTTCAACACCCCCAAAACACTGATGTGTGGGGATACAATGCATAATAAATACTACATGATGAATTTTGCTTCTTTGTCATTCAGATGTGACACTAAAGTTTTACACCCTGTGATTATAACTGACGAATGAAGAGAGAGGAAATATGTTAGATTGTTCATTTAAAAAGAAAAAAACATTTTGTGATTGTATGTTGTAGTCTACTCTACTTAGACTCCAAAAATTTAACTGAAGTCTCTCAGCCCAAAAGATGTTTTACTTTACTTTGTCCAGCATAGTTATCTGGTCTGAGAGATACTAGAGTAACAGATTTTCACTATGCTATAAGATAATTTTCTATTCATAATGTTGAATAAGGTTTAAGAACACAATTTTAAAGATTGAAACATATGTCCATCATGGCTTTCATGTTTTAAAATATATTTTTAAAGTGGCTCATGTAGATATTTTGTTCCTATTTGCTTAAATGTCTCTTACCTTTTACAAGTATTCTGCCTCTAGAAATAAACATCTACCAATATTTTCTCGCAAATCAATGTTTAATTCTCTCTTTTTTTTCATTCAGCCACGTTTTGTTTCAAGCAGTCTTTGAAGAGCAGCAGTGGAGCCTGGGGATGGTTGGGGGTGAGTAAAGCTTGGACGGCAGACAGCACCTGAGAGCCAACCTCAAACCTGGGGGTAAGACCCACAACATGACCTCTACAGTCAGAGCGAAAACAAAGAAACAAAGACTGTTGCCATGTTTACTAAGACACAAAGGGCCCTCTGTGTACCCTACTGTAGTAGAGTAATTTTCTTAATTTGTTTTCATGTAGTCAGTGATTTTAAAATAGGTTTTGATTGTGTTAATTCTTGCTGTCAGATCCATTTGTATTTGCGCAGTGTTTTTTATATTCTCATGAATGTTACGTTTAATAATTACAAATATGACTTTTTCAGGTCCAATGAAGTTCTCAATTCAGTTTTCTTACTTTATTATTAATTTAGCATAAAATAACAATGTAATATTTTCTCCCGCTATACACACATCCACACTGATATATTACTGTACCTCTTCTTCTGCATTTCTCCAAAGAGCTACAGCAAACAGCTGCCTGATTAATAAGTTAGGTCCTCTAAATATGGCTCAGAGTCATGTATCTTTAAAAACTACTTAATAATGGTAATCAAGATTATCAACAACATACCAATTACATCTTTACACTTTCCTCTCTTAATTATGTATAGTTCTCCTTCACCGTGGATAAAAGGGCTGCTCTCTCGGTCTCAGGTGGATTGTTCATCTTAAGTGTTTATGATGGTGTATTTGTATCCCTTAAAGTGGCAGTGAGCTAAAAGGGCCTGTGCCTCTTCGGTGTGTGAATCAACCACAATGGAGGAGTTCCTATGTTTTATTTATTGATATGTTTTAGTAGGGGAAGACCTAGCATTCATTATCATAAAGGCCTCAAGATATCAAGTCACACACAAAAGACCCAGCCATCCCACAGTCTCACACACACACACACACACAGATCAACACATCAGCACAAGAGGAGCAGGCCGCTTTGCTGTAGCGACTCCTCGCCAGCAACCATTGGTAGCTTCAGTGACAGAAGCTGACAATGTCAAAGTATCTTTGTCTCTCGCACATAAACTGTCCCTGAAGCTGTCGTTGTGAAAGAGATGTAAAACACAGGCTTTTTTTTTCATAAGGGAAGCTTTTTTTTTATTCCCCCCTTCTAGTTTTTTTTAAATATGTCATATCTTTTCTGTCAGGGCCCTGGGGCGCCTGGTGGTGCTTGTGCTAGAGGAGGAGGAGTGTAAGCATCTGCAAACCCAGCGGAGTCTGACCATATTGTACCTGCGCTCGTCTTCATCTCGCTTATTTTGTCAAAAGCTCAAAGCGGTGAATTTTCAGACGTGTTGTCATATGATCTGTGTGTGTGTGTATGTGTGAATTTTTATGTGTGTGTGTGTGTATGCGTGTGTTAAAGCAAGACAGCCAGTAGGAACAGATGTGGGGAAAGTCAGTAAAAACTCAATATGAACCCTGCAGAGGCCTTCCTCTCTCTGTTCAATTATTTAGAGTCAAAGAAAAGAGGCAAGAGTAACATATTTCCTCAGAAGCCACAATGTTCAGCAGGAATGAATAACATATTTATCTCATCTTTGCCAAATAGCCGGAAATGGAAACAAATACCTTCAATTGGATTCTTGGCTCTGGTGTTTTCCTTGAGCTGCTGGTATGTGTACTCATGCAGTCATATTAAAAAATTCCTCAGGACCAAAATCTATGGAATAGCTGACAAGAATACTTTTTCATGGTATCTAGATGTACACTTGGCAGTTTCAGGCAAAGTATATCCTCTCCCGTCTCATGTGATGGGAAGGAGAGAAAGAGAGAGCGCAAGAGAAGGAAAAAGTGCTCACGTATTTAATTTGATTAGAGATTAGAGGAGGAAAAGAGTCACATTTCCTCCCTGGCACGTCTCTACTTGGCGCACTCTGACACCTGATTTTATAAAGAGATGTCACCGCCAAGCACCACGGTAATGCCTGTAATTACTCTGAACTCAAATAAATAAATAAATTTGCTTTTCTTTGTGAGAGTCTGACAGGTTTTCCAACATCCTAGACTGGAAAATTGCAGTGTGTGTGTGCACACAGGCGTGTACTTTTTTTTTTGTGGTTGTGTATTTGCGTATGTGTCTTTGTGTGGGTGTGTGCTTGTGTTTACATGTAGTGAGGCACTTGTAAAGGGAGAAATTCAGACAGGATGAAATTTTGACAGCTACAGTATAGCTTGTTTTCCCTTCTCTTCTTTTTTTTGACTGTGATAATCTCCGTTCAGCTGCACGCGCTGAAGGCAAACTTCCGTTTGAGACTGATAAGGTTCGAGGTGCAGCTTTGTAAATAATAAGGTTAGAGTTTCTACACAGTTGCTAGTGCCGCCGCTGATCTCGCTCCCATTAGCGACAATTGGCTGTGACCTCACCTGCTCAGCCATGCTGTCATCACTGAAGGTGTATCTACAGCAACAGCAGCAGGCGATTAGATCATCCACTCTGGTCATAGAAGGAGACATCCAGACAAACGTTGCTCTGCTGAACCAAAGGAGGTCTGATGCATGTTGTCATGAAGGCTGGCTCCTTGACTTTTGATATTGTTTAACTGCAAAAAAAACAGTTTTTTTTATTTCCTATTTGGGGGGAAAAAAATCTCAATCTCAAGACTCTCAAAAGCTCACAAAGCAACCAGCCTCTTTGTATGTACAGGTGTGCACTGCCTTTGTGATTTTTGTCATCATAGCCATACTGTCCTCCATTAGTTAGTAATTACAAGCCGTTCTTATGGAGAATTGCATATTAAAAGTTGGTTCTAATATCTACAGTATCCCACCTACAAAATATGTCAATTATGATTTAGTACAACAGTGCCACAAACTTTGGCCTCCAAAAGACCTCTCTGACACAGTCAAGCTTCATCAAGAAGAGAGGTATTTTTTATAAGATTTATCATAAGTTCTATTTGATCGCATAGAAGTATGTATGTCCTTGTGTTTGACACATGAACATACTACATCTCCCTGGAGATTTTTACACAACAGTCAGTTTACTCGTCGTGAGGAGCACTACTCAGCCTGTGAAAACAGTTGTGTAATGCCTTCTTTCTAGAGTCTTAAAAAATGTCATTGGGGTTATCTTAGCTTGTCTAGGGGAGTACAAATTTATCACAAAAATGTGTGTAATACACACAGGGGACATGCTGTTTGAAAAAACATAAAATTATACTATTGTTTGCATGATGGGAAATGCAGGATCCAGTGTTTTTGGAGTTCAACCCATACTAAGGAATAAAAGTCATGATATCTGTTGCTTCAGTTTTGACCAGCAGTCATGTCCCTCAACTTAATGGAAGTGCAACACTAATTAGTTGGAGATCTCCTATAACAACACACTACCAAAGTAAACTTTCGCATTTATCTTTTTCATCAAATAAATTGTGTTAATAACAATAAGTGTTAAAAAAAATCTCTCTCCTCAGGCATTTTTAAAGAAGGGATGTCATTAATTACTAATCAATAGCTACCCTGCAGCTTGAAGTAGATACAAAAAAATACATTTTCCTGATTAAGAGCAGCAAAGAGAAAAAAATCACTGGGCTTCCCTGTGCTGCCTGTTGTTAGGAGTACGGCTTTATTGATGGGATAACTCACCAGGAGGGAAGTTAGTGGGTTTTGAAAGAATCAGAAGATTAGAAAATGACATAGTCAGATAATTGCAGTAATGCTTTACGCTGGAATCATAATCCTTCTTTCCTCCCTCACCTTCCCATCGCTCCCTCTCTTCTCCTCTTCTCTGAGTGATAGTCACGCTGATATTCAAGGCCTTCCAAAACTCTCTCCCTCCACCCCCCCAGTTTCTTTGGTCAATGAGCGTCAATCAGCGTTCCTCATTGTGAGCCTGTATTTGTTTGGCAACAAATACAGGCTCACAATGCCTCTGTATCCCATGAGTCCCCTGGTATGCCACAGCGGTGTCAAGCAGTCACACCTCTCCGGCAAAGCAGATGTTCAGGATGCTCTTTACCGTCATGATCCGGGATTCACAAGTACAAACTGAAACTCGCCCTTTTTCCCTGACGAAGCTCTACCATATAAATTATAGATGGTGAAACAATCTTTAAACATGTTCATTAAAGACAACGCTTTCTTTAAAAAAAAAAAAAAAATCAGCTCATAAATATTTCTTTCAAGCAAATCTCAATACAACTCCCCCACCCCTCCCGTCACCGCTCTATCCCTGTATCCCTCTCTTTTCCCAGTCAACTGGTACGTGTGCGGGGGGAGAGAGAGAGAGAGACAGTGCCTCAGCAACCTTGACTGGAGACAAGCAGGAGACACATGCGTGACTCTATCGACTTCGCCTGTGATGGCTGTTAGCTAGCTTTCCTCCAGAAGCTGAGCTGCCTGCCTGCCTGCTGATGTGCTATTACTCGCTCTGGAAGAGATGCTTGTGTGGAGGATGACACATTATTATCCTTTAATCTTGGTCTCAGCTTGTTGAGCATCAAATTGAAATATCCTGAACAGATGTAAAAACACATGTGAGCCTGGGCGCGCAAGCTGTGCTGCGCTTTGTTTCATCTATCCGTGATGTGAGCCTTAAGGAGAAGCTTTTTAAAATTTCATCACTATTCAAAAGGATAATTAATACGTACCCCCAGGCTTTGATTATGCGATACCCAGTGTGTACTGCTGGTGTTGCCATAATGAGCCACTCATCAGTGCTCTGCCTGTGCCTCCCCAACAAACATACAGTTTGCATAAGGTACTTAAGATTCTGCTAAGGTACCATCGTGTGTGTGTGTATGTGAGAGAGAGAGAGAGAGAGAGAGAGAGAAAGCTTATATGTGTATGCACCTGCATGTACTTGTATGTACTGTATGCTTGTATGTGTGTATGCATGTGAGGTGTGAGTCCCCTTCTCATTTGCAGTACAATGCTATAGGTAAGATCACACTGGTTGTTGCAGTTTGTTTACAAGAGGACCCCTGTCAGATTGTCAGCAGAAAGCTGGGCCCTTTCCATAAAGCTTGCCACTGCCTACACCCACACACCCCCTCCCTCACATACACACAAACACAGACCCACTATCTCTCTCCCTCTCCCCAGCCCGTTCCCAGCCTAAAAGCTGGTGAGGAGATGGTGGTTGTCAGTGAGTGGGTGCGGAGGTGAGGCAGAAGTGAGATGGGCAGGCAGGTGCAGACTGACAGGCCATGGAATACGAAGGGGAATATTGGGAGTTCACACATAATGAGACCTGTCAATTTGAATGCCTCAAGGCTAAGCAGTGAGCAGGTTGTGGCTGACGAGTGAGGCAGCCATTTCTTCTCAGGAAAAATATTTCAGGGTAATCTCTCACCCTTGACCCTGATCCATCTCCAAACAACACTGTTACCACAGCAATTACTCTGTCGTCGTATGAATGTTACCACTGCTGTCTGACTCGTAAAACACAAACTGATGCCATGTTAATTCAAAGACGACTGTTTTTACATTTTATCTGCTTGTTTTATGGGTTTGTATCAAAAATGTCAGCTAAAAAAAATCTTCAGGTGTATCATTGAGGGTGTATCTGTTCGAGTCAAACCCTACCCAGAGTGCACTTTTCTTGTGTGTCTGCCTGACAGATAATAGGACATCACTGTCACAGGGTCAGGATCTCCACTGACTTCCTATTCCCTATACAATGTGCTGCTTCTGCTTAGAGATACTTGAGGATCCTGGTCCAAAGTAGTGGGGTACATGGGGAATAGAGAATGTCATCAGAGATTTGCCCAGGGCCTCAGATAGCCTGTGATGGCACTTTACCCTGTTAGGAAGTTAGCATGTTCACCCAGCACTGAAGTGACATGCAAGAGGGTCACTGGGACCTGCTGACAGCAGACGGACTTGTGCAACTTCTCTGTCCTTAAATCCAATTCCATGCTTGACACCGCACGGAATTAGCTTTGGACAGGTGAGTGATAAGTTCCCTGGGCGCTTTTGCCAAATAGATCTGAGCCATCTCGCAAAGCAGTGGAGCCATGGGTTTCAGATTTTAAGTTGTACCAGCAATAGCAAATTGAGCTATAGCATATGGTAATCACAATCGGAGTTGAAGGTCTCTTTGATAAAGCAGACAGGCATCTGTGTCTATTTAAAAAGATGATCTTATCAATTTCTAATCAATAGTTCTCCTGCAGCTTAAAAGCGGATAAAATATACATTTGCCCCTGTAGAGTAAAGGGCTGAGAAAATCATTACGTTTGGCTGTGCTGCCTGTTTTCAGGGTTACTGCTTTATTGACTTGTGTAAATGATCGTTCACCAGGGAGAATGTTGGATTTTTAAAGGATAAATAATGAAAGAGGAAACAATCAGAAAAGAAACTGGATAATTACACTTAGAAGGTGGATACCTGACCCAAGCCCGATGGGACCTGATGGGTCGGGCTGGTTTCGGACAAAATTTTAGAAATGATGTTCAGGTTCGGTCAAATTTTATTATATTTATAACTGCTGAAGACATTGCGTAATGTGTGTTTGTATTAAAACAATCTACCTATAGCCTATATAAAACAATGCCTTTTGACGGTCATCTACAAGGTGCCCACACATGTGTAATCAGGGTAAACAGGCAAGCTGTTACCATGGTAACAACAATTGCGTGACAGGGTAACACAAAGTGCTTCAGCTAACAATAACTGCATTGGGCATGGGTCACATTCGGACATAAAAAAACAGAATGCCTGTCGGGTTGGGGTTGGGGTTGGTTACTGTTCTCCCGGACTTGGGTCGGATTCGGACAGAAATATGCGGTTTGAGCCACACTGTAATTACACTAACACATTGCAATCATAATTATAATTTCCCCCCTCTTTTCTTTTTCCTCTCCTCTCTGCTTTCTCCTTCACCTTCCCATCACCCCCTCTATTCTCCACTTCTCATCTTTGAGTGACAACCATAGTGATACTCAAGGCCTTCCAAACCCCTCTCCCCTCTCTCCCTCCATCCCCCGGCCTCTCTGGTCAATGGGTGTCAATCAGTGCTTGGCCCTCACGCAGATTGGCAACAAGTATCCTCGTGCTCACGAAACAATTATGACTGGGCTGCGGTGAAAATGGATTCCCGCGTTGACTCTCCACACTGTGCTCCTCTTCTCCCGGCCGACAGGGTCCTGCCATGGGAAGCAATTATTGCTAGATGCCAGCTGACAGCCCGATTCTATTGCCAGCGCGATCAGCCCTCATCCTCAGGCTTTCTCTAGGCAAATAGCATTCTCAACACTCAAATCAAACCTCTTACCAACCATTGGCTTCTATCAGAGAAATAGATGGTTCCCTTTGTTCCCCTGGACAATGCAATGGGAATAAGGCGGATACAGAGGCAGACAATAAAGAGGTGTTTTGATTTTGCAAGCTCTCAAGTCCAACCGCTCCATCTCCCCGGTGTGAGCACAGAGAAGGCTGGTGAAGAGGAGGTGTAAGAGGGTGTAACACTGCCCTGTGTCCCAAACTTATAGAGACAAGAAGACAAGGAGAGAACAAGGGAGAGCGCGAGAAAGAGTTTAATGAGTGCCCATCAAACTGATCGGCACCAATGGATTGATGACTCCCACTGCCTTTATAATATGGATGTGTGGTTGCATTTATTTCTACTGGCATCTCACTTTTCATCATACAACTTGTAGTTCTCAGAATTTTCACTTTTAATTTTGAGACATGCTGATGGGCTTACCCTAATAATGTGTAATCATACATCTGATTTTTAGATGGCTTAGTGGTGGCGATTTACAGTCATGTGCTGTTCTCTGATGATCAGTTGGAACCATTGTCCTTTCCAGTCCAGTAATATTAATAATGTTAAAAAAGCAAATACCAAATTGAAAAAATTAAAATGAAGACGGATTCTAAAATGTAGTCATTAGTGTCAAAATCTGTGATAACTCAGTAAAAATTGAACTGCTATATGAAAACTCTGAAGGCTCAGTATAATCATAAAAACTAATTAATTGGTATAGAATCTGTGTATAAGAATAACAAGTGGGTTAACTCGTAATTGACACATTTTAGTCAGTTTGTTTTGAAACTGAAGACAGTAGATTATCTGGGCAACAGGCTAAGATTGATGTGATGGCTTAAGAGGATGAGTGTAAGATGAATGAGCCTAAATTAGCGAAAACGGCACAATTAATCGTTATAAAAGTCAAACAGTCATCTGCCACTTTGCTTATTAATTGAATAAACACATCAAGGCAAAGTTCAGTCAATCCTTTAATCACTTTAATTAATGCACATTGTTCTATTTCCCTCTCCCTCTCTTTCTGTAGCTCACTCTTTCCCTCTCCCTGTGTACCTATATTTGTGAAATAATAAATAAATTAGAATACACACACTGCCACCAACTAATTATCATGCAAATAAAGCAGCAACAAAGCATGGTGGGACTGTTAATCTGTGCCAGATCGCGGGTGAAATTCCCCAATGTGCTCAGAGATGTCCACCGTGCAATTAGAGAGAAGAGTGACTTGGGATGGGGTAGGAGAGGAGAAGAAAGCACAGCACTAAAGGACGGGAATGCTGTCAAATTAATTCTGTCCTCTCTCCCTTTTGCCTTTATGGAAAAGTAGCTGCAGTGTCTCGCTGTTATTTTGTCTTTGTCTCCTTCTCTCCATGTCTGAGGTAATGCTGTGCAAAATGTAAGTCTAAAGCCCTACTAGTGTCGCAGTGTTGGATGGAACAAACGCAAGCGGGTTTATCCCCTTGAGAGCATGAACGTGCCCAAAAATGTTCATGGCAGTCAGCCTAATATATAGAGCAAAGCTAAAAATGTTGTCCTGAGGGTGGTGCTAGAGTAAATGTTATGTGTCACAAATGAGCTGTTGCACTTCAGCGAGGTAAGTATTTGCTGCTAATGCTAACAGGCATGAGTTGATGTCTTGGCTCTGCTCAGTCGGTATTGTGACAAATATAGTCCCCAACAGATACTCTAAATACTCCTGTTTAAGTGACATTCTAAAAACTGAAAGTACATATTCCTGACATTCTTATATTTACATCTTCAGCAGGAACAAATGGGCTTGGGGCTGAGAGCTGCAGACAGGCAGACAGACAGAAACTGACTATGTTGGTTTTGGTCTTTTCATGGGGTCTTTTGTTGCTAATAACAAAGATATACAATAGATAAAGATATACAATACTTCCGGCCTAGCTTGCAAGCTAGTTCATTGGAGTGCACCACTACCAGCCCAGTATACTATAGGAATTAGGTTCATATTGGATGATTCTCAACCTCACAATTTATGTACAATGCCAAAGTTCCATGCCAATCCAGGAAGTAGTGCGTCCTATACAAGTCAAGTCAAGTCAATTTTATTTATATAGCACTAAATCACAACAGAAGTTGTCTCAGGGCACTCTTCACATAGAGCAGGTCTAGACTGTACTCTTTAATTTACAGAGACCCAACATTCCCCCATGAGCAAGCACTTGGTGACAGTGGCAAGGAAAAACTCTCCTTTAATAGGAAGAAACCTCAAGCAGAACTGGGCTCTGGGTGCTTTAACCCAACCAGTCAAGGCAGATGGTTGATTTGACCAGTACATTAAGTATTGAGGTGGAAAGTAAGGGTATGGTGTTAAGGGTGGTGGATGGGCGCATCCAACTTTCATGTAGGAGACTTTAGTTTGACCTGCAATTAATATTTAATAACCATGAACCCTACCTAACCATGTTAAGTCCTCTTCAGAGAACAATCTTGTCCTGAACTCCTCAAAAATAAAAGAACTCATAATAGACTTCTGGAAGGACAGTGCAGACCCTGATCCACTATACATCAACAGGGACTGTGTGGAAAGGGTCCCTGTTTTCAAGTTCAAGTTCAAGTTATGCACATTGCTGAAGATCTCTCCTGAACTACCAACACCACAGCAGCACTCAAGAAGGTGCAGCAGCGACTCCACTTCCCTCAGGAAACCCAACCTGCAGGAGAAGCTGCTGGTGTCCTTCTACCGCTGCTCCATCAAGAGTGTGCTGAGGGGAACCCTTCAGAGGGTCATTATACTGCCCAGAAGATCATCGGCTGCTCACTGCCCTCTTCAGAGAACTTCAGCTTTCCCTTCCTCAGTAGAGCAGCCAACATACTGAAAGTCCCATAACACCCTGGACATCATCTGTTTGACCAGCAGCCCTCTGGTAGACGCTTCAGGTCCATCAAATCATGAACAAACAGACTTAAAAACAGCTTCTACCCCAGAGGCATACAACAACTGAACAACAACTGACACTGACTGTCTGGGACCTGTGTGACTATCAGTACTACAAGCAAGTACTTCAGCAAGTGCAATATCTCAACCGATATTTTTTTTATTGTATTCTTTTATATCTCATTGTTTTATAGGTTACAGCAAATATATATATATATATATATATATATATATATATATATATATATATATATATATATTTATTTATATAATTTGCATATTTAGCGTCTTAAATTAGTTTAGTTTGAACTCTTCTATTTTTAATTGCTGTTTGTTATGTGTGAATGCACCGTGAGGATTGCTACTCAATTTTGTTGTACTCTATGCAATGACAATAAAGGAATTCTATTCTACTCTATTCATTGTCAATGAATGTAGTCCTGGGCTTTACAGAATCATCTGATTGTCCGGCACTTTGGTTGCTGCCACACTCAGATGACATATTCTGTTAGTTACAACACACATCCAGCACACCCTTTGCAATAAATATGCCTATTTAAGCTGTCAATATTCTGCACACTCTATTTCTCTGCTGTGCTGCTGCTGTACTGCTCATTTGCAAACTCTCCTGCAACAATACTTCTGCTGATACTGCTGTTCATATAGCCTTTAATAAGCCTTAACCTTGTCCCAGCATCCACCTGTGGGCTCTCCAGAGTCTGCTGCGCTGAACTTGGTGTATGCTTGCACGGATTGACGAGGTCAAAGCCTGGACTCCAAATATCAACTCTGCATACTTTTGACTTGCATAATAAATCCGTTCCACATGAGTCGGCTGACTGAACTTGTGTTTAAATGCATCCACTATAATCCCATTACCAAACATTTTAATCTGGACAAAGAGATCCAAAGAGGGATTTGTAGTTGATAGCTTGTGTAGTACCAGCACTGCAGCGCCATAGTCTTTGTTCTTTGTTTATGAAGCCCTTCATAGATTAAACACACAGAGACACACCCACCAAATGCATCACCTGCTGTGTCAAAGCAACTGCACTTTCAGAGAGCGCCTCCAACTTTTAGCCATTAACCTACTTTGGAACACTTGAATTCTCACAGGTAATTACTTCCATAGACTACCCCCACACAAAGACAGTGATAATCCTATAAAATAGGCTGCAAAGAGGACCTTGTTTAAAAATTCAGACCCTATCTTGATTCATCCCCGGTGAATTCAAAGCACACACCAAGGGTGCTCAGCTTGGAGAATTAAAATCAAAGAAAAGAACCAATCAGATGCACCCTTTTTTTCTCAGTGGCGATGTAGGGTAAATATGCCACAAAATAAGAAAACAAACAAGAGCAAAAGGGCCTTATTATCAGCAGCCCCATTATCATAACGATCTGATTTGCCTAAATCATGTCCTTATTAGGCCCCAAAGTCTCTCTGTCCCCTGTGGGTAATGAGAGGCCAGGCTGGGATTCTTCTCCTAGCTCTGACATGTCTTTTATTACTCTTACACTAAATGGAGGCAATGATGAACATTTCAGTCATGTGATTACTTGCTGTGTACCCTTGATGTCAGAGGGGAAAAGTGGTGTGCCCTCTTTTAATATTTGATTGTTTTTTCTGTGTAATTTGGTCCAATTCATCATTTGAGCCTTTCATTTGCTCGCTCTGTGACATTTGTCTAATGTGGATGTCCTGATTATTGGACTCTGATGCTGTGTTAGCCTTTGATGTCCAATTCCTTCTTCTTGTCCCAATTTTGGCCACAGCGAGTGCAGAAAACTTTCCCCTCACTCTATTCCAACTTTTACAAATTTTGCACGGAGCCTATTTGCTGTGCCCTGCAAATGACATAGCCAAATTATTCACAAATGCTTTGCAAAATTATGATAAGGGCAAAGCTAGATAATCTAAATATTTGTTTTTCATGTGTTCTGATTAGTGAATGTTGTAGAAACAGCAGGAATACTTGGGAATGTATGCTTGAAAAACACATGAGCTATGCAAGCTTGGTTGGGCAGGAGAAGCTGTAAGCGGTCCAGGATCTCAATGGCATCAGAAAGGAGAGTTTTGCCCAATGAACATGTATAACAACAATTAATGTCATTGGCAGGATTGAGCCTTGGATGTGAACTGTCCATGAAATAACAAGCTGCTTGTCAAGCACCCCATCAGCAGCTGTTTGGAGCAGCAAAACCTGTACTGTATGGAAGCAAATATGGGTCAGTAATATTTTGAGCTTGTGAAATGATGTTCACAAATAATTTCACAGTGTGTTGTGTATTTAGCTCGCAGTTAGTTTGCTGTTACTGTAAGGCAACGCAGTTGTCCAAATGCACAGTTTCAAGTTTAGGAAGGCTGCTTTATGTACCCAGAATAGAACAGTAATGTAGCTTTAGGATGTCCGCAAATGTCTGCTAGCATTACCAAAGTAGCAGCATCAACAGCTGGCAAGGCAACTTTTCAAGCTGAAGGCAAACCAAGATTGAAGACATGTACTGTAATTACACATAGTTAGACATGAACGCTAGCCCACTTCTTTGTATTTACAATTTTATGGATGTAGGACAGTCTAGCTGCTGTGGGATTAGAGAAGTTTCATTGTAAATGTGAAGATAGTATCACGTTCATATTGACTTGCTTACTAAGCTAAAGTTAGTATTAGCTGTTAGCTTAGGTAAGGTTGATGGCAAAAGTGAGCCAGTAAATTAGCAGGAAGTTGTTTATATTTTCTGTGTTGCAATTGGTTTGCATTTTAATCTTATTCTGTGTCTTGGTACAGGTAGAGGTGATGTTGAGATCATTCCTGTGGGTACTTCTGTGATCCGACAGAAGTTCACAGTGGAAGTGTGAACAGTGGACAGGAGCACAGCAGGGGCTGTGGAAAACGGTGCAGATTGTCGATGATCCTGGCGCTGAGGATCCTGCTCAGTGTGTTGGTCAGAAATGCAGGGAAATACTGACCGCTGAGGAAAGGAAATGCTACAACCAATGATTAGAGACAATTCCAATGCTGCTGCATATGGAGGCTCACATATTGCAGGAGGAAGTGTTGCACAGTGGATCACATTCAGGAATGACACCCAGGTAATAGCTGACTTGCCAGACACAGTGGCAGATAACAGACAGTATTTGCATGGCAGTGTGGAACTCTTGGTCCAGGTCACACACCTGTCATCAAAAATTGCTGTTTTTGGAGAATCTAAAATCCAGTGACAGTGTCACAGAAAGTACAGCTTCATCGGTACGAGGATGTAGCTTAGTAGCTTGTAAATAGTTTGAGGTTCTTTATACTGTAAGGTTACTTAGGTTACTTATGTACGTTTTATTTTCTATATAATATTTCTTGTGCTATTATTTATTTGACAATAAAGTGACTACAGTGAACGGGACAGAGTGCACAGTAAAGTCGGCAGCCACACATTTCTCTGTTTTGTGTCTTTAGGTTATGCTAGCCCATTGTTGCAAACTATGGAGCTAACCCCCTTTACTTTTCCAGCATTTGGGGAAACAACAGACATGACTTTTTAGCATTTATTAACTGACACACTGTAGTCTGTACATCTACTGCCAGACTGACAACTTACTACTGACCTTTTCCTCTGCCACGCTCACATCCACCGTCACTTCTCTGCCCCTCGCTCTTTCCCACTCGCTACGCAAACATACTCCTTAACGGAGCCACGCTTCCAATAGTTTCCCAGGCAACGACAGAGGTTGACTCCCGTACCGGAACAGTGCTGCACAGAGACTCCCAAACGCTATCGAGTTCAAATATTATTTCGGATAATATTATATATTATTTCGGATTTCGGATATCAAATATTAAAAAGATTCAGTAAACATTCAGTACGTTCAGTAAACATTGAGTACAGTTCGACCCAACAGTCTCCATTAGGTTGGGTGAGTTCAAAGTTGTGAAAACAACGGGGGTGTTCACAGGTAATTTGTTAGTCTGTCCCTCCCGCCGCAGGAAATAATGGATTAATCCTGGAAAGCTATTGATGTAGCACTTTTCTCCTTATGAAAATAACATGGAGATTATTCGACCAATGAGAATTTAGTCGGACGAGAGCATATCGACCAACTAATTGACCAGTCAAACAGCAGACTACAGCCCTACTATTTTTACTAGACCCTCACCTTAATTTTGAGTAATAGCATGGACAAATCAATAAATAGTTAATCATGTCATGCAGTCTTTAAGAAGCTATACAAAATGAATTATGACTTTTTTGAGTTGTAAGAATTTATTTGTCTCAAGAATAACTATATATAGAACATTGGATTACAAGTCACAAATATAAATGAACAGCTATACAGAGGGCAATTTAATACGGCAAATATGTAGTTTGATGTGGTTGGGTGACTCGATACTTCACAGGTGGTCTTCATCTGGTGCAGGGGCAAGCCTTTGTCTCTGTGGCCTCTGGAAAAAATACAATTAAAAATCTCAAAGAATCCTTAAATGCCAAGAGAAAAAAAGAAAAGATGCTGTTTGGAAACATTAATAACAAACAGATGCAGCCTGTATTGTTTTGAAACAATACACTTTACTTTTCTGTTTTCAGAAAGCAGCACTGACAGTTTGACCAGAAATGACTCTCATGCCAAATAGATTAACTGGATGAACAATATTCATATTTTGTATGTATGATGTAACAACTACCTCTTGCACAGCAGTGGAGTCACTGATACATTTTCATGCAATGCCATGCCTCCTGCTGATCTGTGTGTCTACAATGGCTCCTGAATGGATGGAATGGCTCACCTGGCCTTCTGGATCAAAGTTGTGGCATCCTAGACCCTGATAACACTCATTTCATTACAGTACCATGGCCCTCTGAACTTTTGGGATGGAGCTGTAGTCTTTGGCCTCCTTCAGTATCTGAAATAGGAGAATGACAACTCATGTCTACTAGCAAATACAGTGCTGTTTCTCACAGATGTATCTAGCAACTACACACAAAGTGAAATATTTGCTTATTGGCACAAGGGAAGACTGGATATTACTGTTCTTAGACAGATCTTTGAAATAAAGCTTCAACATCATCAATGACAGTGCAGTACATTTAATGGTTAGCCTAGTAATGTGTACATTATTAAGTCAAACATGACAAAGCAGAGCAACAGTATGTAATATGGCCGAGCAATTGGTTTGCCTTCAGCTTGAAAAGTTCCTTGTCAGCGTTGATGCTGCTACTTTGGTAATGCTAGCAGACATTTGCTAACATCCTAAAGCTACATTACTGTTCTATTCTGGATACATAAAGCTGCCTTCCTGAACATGTAAATATGCATTTGGACAGTTGAGTTGCCTTACACTAACAGCAAACTAACTGCAAGCTAAATACACAACATATTAAATGTTTACCATTATTATCTATAGCATCCTCAAGTAATATTTAATCTACCTGGGTTGCAGGAGACCCACACTGTCGTCCATCTTAAAAAATCGACTAGATCTTCCAGGACCTGCAGGGGGGATGAACGCAACAGAACCATGTGCCCTCTGATTGGACAGATTGACTCTACGTTTGACCAGTCGGATTCAACTGTAAAATTTTACAGTGTTGCATACACAGGTAGGAAATTTGTGTGCCCGCTTCTCAGACTTTGTGAAACCTCACTGTTGAAACTATTTATACACAAATTTTAATTACACATACACAAAATATTTCTACAGCTTCAAAAAATTTTTACACGTGCAAATTATATGTGTGCACAAAACTTTTTCACACATGCACTATTTCTACTATTTCTACAGCGGCAAAACTTTCTTACACATTTACAAATATATAAATATACAAGTTCACACATTCAGATACGTGCATGCAATTTTTTTTCACATGCACACAAAAGGTACAACTGCAGGCTGTGAAATTATCATTTCACAAGCTCAAAATATTAATGACCCTTATTTGCTTCCATAAACATGAGTCTTGTTATAAAAACTGAAAACAGAACAAATTGGTATGTAAACATCTGAAAAATGCCAAGGAAATATTTTTGCCACATCGAAAGAGAGGAGGGATCAAAATACTCAAATTATTCACTCGCTGTGTCTGCCTCGATCTGTTTTATTATTTCAAAAAACAAAAAAACTCCCATCAATTATAAGTTAAAAATGTGAGGGAATCACATTCATTATTTTCATTACACGTACCCACCAAATTGCATCAAGCTTATGAAATATTTCTTCCTCCTGTTCAAAGGCTTGTTAGAGCTTGTATTCAATTACAACTGTGGCTGTAACATGCTGTCAGGTCTCTTTAGCCAATCATTAGTCAGGGACTATTCCTCGCTGCACAGTCAGCCTGGCAGAGTCAAGCTAGCGAGCGAACGACAGGCCTAATTGTTGTTCAGTGGCTAAAGGTCGGCTAATGAACCAGGGGGCTGATGGAGGCTGTTGGTGTGAGGGTGGCAGGGTGGGAGGAGGGGGCTGCTCTCAACACACAGAATTTGCAAAACTTTCCCTAGATCAAAGTGGTGAGGAAGCAGGGCATTCTAGGAATTTTTCAGCCCCAGATTAGGTCTGTCTGAGATGTAGCTTCAAGATTTGAAAAAGCACGAAGGAAAGGAGTGTGTGCATCTGTGTTTGTGTGTGTGTAGGGGTAAGATTAAATCCCTTTTCTGTAAATTGCAATCAAAAATGAGATCATTACTTATGACTGTAATCTGACCAATGGTCTGATTAACATAAATCAGTTTCTCTTTACTAAGGAACAGCCACTGATGTCTGACCTCCAGCTAAAATTGACTTAAAGGTTGATTCTCCAGCAGTAAGTGACTTTCATCAGAGACAAAACAGCAATAATTTCCCTTTCTCTTTTCATGGTCAAATTACTATATGACTTAAAGTACTCCATGTCAGGTGAGCTCTCTACGTCACTCTCATACTCTTTCTCATACCTTAATTAGTCCTTAAACACTGCGGCTCTGACTGAAGCCTTTTACTCTGTATGACAGGGCAATGATGTGAGAATGGGCTGGGGTAACATGCGACTACTCTATGAGCCCTGTTTTGGCAAAGAAACAAAGGGAAGCTTAAGTATGCCTAGACAGTCACAATGCTGTTGATTCCCTTTAGGCTTAGAGGACGGGTAGCGTGTTGTGAGAACCTGCCACAGCTTTTTAAAGCTGATGGGGCTGAACTACTGTACAGTACCTACAGCATCAACCCACATGTACAGTAGGTACTGTAAGTTAAAACATTGTAGCGGTTTTGTTGATCCATAAACATGTAAGCATTTTATGATCTGAAGCCACTGTCTGCAGTTATCGGGACAACATAAATTGTCCATGCCCTTTATGATGATGATAATGCAATGGTAAAGGTTTAATTAGGCTTAGACACAAAACAACTTGGTTAGGTTTGGGGAAAGATCATGGTTTGAGTTAAAATAAGTACTTTGTTAAGGATTGTGGTTTGGGTTAAAATTAGTACTTCTTTAAGGTCAGGGGATCTTCGTCATCATGGTTACAATAACAACCATGTGGGTAGGTAAGGATACAATCGTTGTCATGATTTTAAAAAGACAATATTGTCTTGCGGTTGGAAACAGTGACCTCCCATGATGAAGTCCAATGTTTTGTTGACCCATCCATTCACCACATGGACTTTGTCGCTCTAAATAACATCATCTGATTTCCTCCTTTGCTCCAGTCATAATTACTACTAGTACATAAACACATGTTGTTCTGGGACACTTGCATAAACAACCGATCCTGTTATTTTTCTTGGAAGGACAGTCTCAGATATCCAGTCTCAGTGAGCCCACTTTCCCTTTTAATACATCTATTCTCAAGCATTTACAAATAACTGAATCAAATTTTAAAATTATAGATAAAAAAATTCTTTTCATACAAAGAATCTTGAGAGTGAACCCATGTCGGGGCCCTGGAGTTGGTTGCATCAGCTGTTTGTGGGTTTAGACTTGTAAGTTAGATGCAAGTGTTTACGAAGTGTAGATTTACGCGTCACAAATTAAAACGAGCTGCACCACACAAATTAGCTGCGAATTTAGAACAACCTGCTGTCAGGAAATAGTGTATGAATAACAATTTCTTAAGTCATTTCGCGTGTTATGACTATCCATTTTTTGCTTTTCATGTATCATTTCACCCCATTTAGGTCGTAAATTCAGTCGCCAAAAATGACCTATACTTACGTTTGAGTAAGTTTCAGTTGACGTCAATATAATGTGTCTTTGTTTTCTTTTATAAGGTAGTTAGAAAAAAGTTGAAAAAGCCACAGGAGAGCACTGTTCAAGATCTTTAACAAAATGTTATGAATATGTAAAATGCAAACCTAAGCATCTGTGTGATTGATTGTCGCAAACCAATCCCCCGGGCTCATAGCGTTCAGTGGCTGTTAGCATTTTGAACCTGTAAGTTCGTAGGTATTTGCTTAACACTCGCAGGTCTAGAATAGGACAAAGCCCTCCCCCTTTCTTCGGAACAACAAAGTAACAGCTGTACCAACCTTTGTTCATCCCCGAAGCGGAAACCATGCTTATTGCGTTCTGTCCAACAGAGTGTTTATTTCCTCCCTCATTACCGCTGCTGCCTCATCCCCTACAAATGTATTTATTACAGAGAGGAAATGGGGTGGTCTGACCCGGAACTGTAACTGGTAACCCATGGCAACGGTTCTGTCTACCCACTGAGAAGTTGCGCATGCACGCCATTGAGGGAGGTGAACTGTTAGCCAGCTGACCTGCAGCACTGTATGGGAGGGGCTGTCACCCTCTGGTGTGGGAAATGACATCACCAGTCTGCCCCGATTTATTTGATTTGCAGTGTTTTGAGTACAAAATGCACCTTTTATTGGATTCAACAGTTGAACATTCATGATATTCATACAATGAACTGAAAGAACTTTATTGGGGCACTGAGAAAGTGACAAACATTGGGAACACTTGCTGTGGTCACCTGAGAAACATTTAACGCACCTGGGCTACAACCTGAGGCAACAAAAGTGCATTTGTGTTTATGGGGGAGGTTTGTGCTTGAGAGACTGTGTTAGGGGAGTGCAATGCCTTTTGGGACTGGACCCCTGAACAGAAGTGGAAGTAAGCATGTAGGTGGCCTCTTGGGTGGCAACAGATGAGGGGCAGCAGTGTCTCCCTGCTGCTGGAGTCCCTCTCCGCTCAGTCCCAGAGCTAGGAGGAGTGTGGTTTCTTCCTCCAAGGAGCTGAGCCCCTCTGCAAGCCTGGTGGCGGAGCCTTGCTTCAAGCTGAGGAGTGCAGAGTTTGACCAGGTTGCTGCTTGGGTTTCACATCATGTATGGAGATTGTGCTGCACAGAGCCTCTGTCTGCTTCTTCCTCAGCTCAAACTTCACCTAAATAGTGTCGACTGACTGCCCAAATAAACCCTCAGCACACAATGGCTCGTTCAAATAAACAGCCCTGTCCCTATCCGGAACATCAGAGAGAGTCAGCCACAGGTGTCTCTGCACCACCACTGTCACGTGTAGAATGTAATCCGTGGCAACTCTGACCTCATTGAGAAGTGGTGCCAGCGGACTGTCAGGGGGCATCGGTTTCCCAAGCTCCACCAGACACATGGCTTGATATGTCTGAAGCATGGTGATGGAGCTCAGAGCATGGGCGATGCCTGCCTGTGCCCAGTATATCTTCTCCAGCTAAGATGTGAAGAACCTGCAGTGCTTGGATGGGAGGGCTGTAGTGCCACCCACGCAATGGTTGTGGGATTGGGCCAGATAAACTAACAGGGATAGCTCCAGGATTGACCAAACCAGCCTTTTCGACTTCATCCAGATCCAAATACTGTCCATAGCCAGGCACTGTGATGTGGGTAGTCAGTGGTTTGTTGAAAACTTCTTCTTCACCTGTTTAGGGTTGGTGCTCATACCGAGATACAAAGCCCGTGGATGAAACGCACATGAAATTAGCGCCTCGTGGGTAGCCAGTGGCTATCACCAACAGGGGCTGTTAAGCTAACTTCCAGCTGGCAGTAGCTTACCAAAGAACTGAGCTAACTAGCTGTAGCTAGCTAGCCTGACTCAGCAGAGGTGTCCTTAGTAAGGTGAACAGCATAAGAACAGAAGGTTGACTGTGGTGAAGGATGTATATATCTGCAGGCGGGGCCTCACGTACGTCACCAGAGATCATCTGCTTAAAAGGCATGAGTAGAGGTGTCTTCAGTCAGGTCACGCAGGGGCAGTGATATCCCATACTATATGTGTTGTACTGAGTAAATCGACTGAAAGGGAACCAGACATTTTTACCATCACATTGGGACAATTTTACCGTCACATTGGGATATTGGATACCGTTAAATTGGACATTTTTTCTGTCACATTGGTATATTTTTACCCAACATTTTAACCGTCACGTCAGGCCTTTTACTGCCGTTAAACTGTTAATTTTTACCGTCACGTTGGGACATTTTTACAGCATTTTACTAATTATTTTAACCCAAACCATGATCATTCTACCCCAAACCTAACCAGGTGTTTTTGTGCCTTAACCTAACCAACAGCATTAAATCACATGTGAAAAGCTTAAAATGCATAGACATCATACGTAAAATGTCCTTAAAAGTGGCATGCTATTTATATGCCATCCGTGAGTTCATGTTGTTTAGAACAGTGGTTAAACTCCTGAACAGAACTATGGCTGTGTCTGAAACAGGGTAGGAAATTAACTTTCTTTTACAGGGACTTTATTTGCCCTGCAATATGTTTGGGGCAATTTGGATAATTTCCAGGGCAATTTTTTCAAATGATGGGAAATGACTCCTATTTAAAAAAGCAAAGCAAAAAAAGCAAAGGGAGCAGCCGAATTTATAATGCAACATTTAATTGTTAAAAATACTCACACTGTTATAATCCCAGTTACAGATTATAACTGTGTGAGTATTTTTACCCAGTTAATGCATATTTTATTTTCAAAAGTATAAACAATAAACACAACATTAGGTAACAACTTCGCCTGATTGTGTGGAATGTTATGTATGGCACTCTATGGTTTAAAATAACATGTGCTATGACAGCTTTGGTAGCTTTTTTAGACACAGGGCAGAGCATCATCTGTCATTTCGAACTGATTGTGGCTGCAAATTAAAAAACACTCTATGTTGGCAACCTTACTATTAGTAGCTGTTACAGCTGCCTCACAACCTTGCAACACTTGAACAGGAGAAGGGGGCGGGGATTATGCAGGTACGGAAGCCTAGCTGAATGCACAAAACATATTAGTTACGTACGAGTCTTTGTTTAGGTGTTTGTTTTATGAGGGCATGTAAAAGCCCTGTCATCCCAATTCCAAGGGCAATTTTACATTTTTTAGGGGCATTTTGCCCTGAACCCCGAGTCCCAACCCTGGTCCAAAATCACTCCTTATTTACTATATAGTGCACCATATTTACCCTCCACCATTTTATTTCTGAATTTCTCCGAATTTTTTGTGTGTAAATTCATCCACTATATAGTGCCCTCAAAAATTCTACAATGAAATGAAAAAAGTACATAAGTGTTCATGGCATGTACATTACCTTCAGCTAACAATTCCAAAATGCAATGCTCATTTTATAGATGTGAGAATTACCAATGTGTGACTCCGGCTGGTGTTTTCCATGGTCACGTTTAAAAGATTGTAGAATACTTTTAGGTGAATATGAGAGTAATTTTTTTTAAAAAATGCTAGAATAGAGACACATCATTTAGTAAATTGATAAGTAAGAACAATAATATCATGCTCCAATGTTTTGCCTGTTTTCAACTGGGCAGAATCAGGGTGCTTTTCCTGCTTCACAGCAAAACTGATATTAAACAGACAGTCTTAATCCAGTCTGCTAAACAGCTCCTGTAAGCTTGTAATAGTCAAATACTCAATGTGCTTCTACAAATATGTATCAAAATGTGCATCTCTCTAATCTAAGGTGTAGGCTATAGTTTTTTCCCTTTTACCAAGAGAGTAACCGCAATACCAAGCCTCTGTGTGAGTTTGACTATGTCACCACATTTCATCAGAATACCCAAGACTCACCATCAGTCTGAACCAGTTCAAATAGCTCAACTCAATCTCTCAGCAGCCAACGCAGAGGCACGAGGCCTAATAAGCACATGCTAAATGTGATAAGCTGCTTTGTAGCTGCGTTTTTGCCTGTTATTTTTTTTTTCACCATTCTTTTCTTCCACCCTGGTGATTTACTCACTCCAGGCGATATGTGCTTTCTGTTCAGCATAGATATATACGCACCACAGAGCAGTACAAATAGATTTCTGTCTCAATTGGTCCCTTGGTGTCACAGTGGAAAGATACTTGGACAGAAGACAGGCGAAAAGGGATTTTTATGTTAGAAATATTCAAGCGCTAAATCACAATGTGTACTCTGAGGAGGTTGAGTTTAGTATTTTTAAGAGGCCCCTGTTGGAAACTGTGACTGGAGGCTGAATCCAAAGCGCAGCGCAGTTCAGCACCACTCATGAAAATTCATTCACAAGTACCTATGCAGAGGTCAAACCAAAGTTTGGGAAATGTTGCCAAAACATCTCCCACACATGAAAGCCATTTTTGTCATAGACAAGAGAGATAGGTACCATTTGGTTTCAGTTACAGTCTAAAGAGCAGACATAAATGGAAAAATTTATCTCCTAATGGTTAAAGTTGTCTTATATTAATATCTATGTGTCTTTTATGTTATTCAATGCTCACATCTCACTTGTGCTCTTGTGTGCATATAAGGACAATGAGCCACTTATGAGTGCAGCACTCTGGCGTCTCTGTCCTTTTTACCAAGGGGCACTCTGACCAGCTGGCGGATTGCACAGATGAAAAGCAACTCTCTGCAACTCGCCGGAGTGGTACTGATGGAACCTTTTAAGAGCAGAATTGCTCCAGTGAGTGAAAACATGGCCAACACTCTGGCTGATGTCATATCCCAGCTGTTACCTCAATCAGAACAGGTCCCACCACGACTAAGTGAGTCTCTGTGCGACGCATTCCACTTAACACGCAGTTGCTCGATAAAGTACGGAGAGCTTTTTGAAGCGCCGTGTCTCTTCTGGTACTCTTGTGACCCCGCTGCCAACTACCAGGTCTCCAAAGGCCTGCTGGTTAAAAAGAGCCAGGCTCAATCAGCACATGCTTAGATTGGTGATGATTCCCCTCCCCTTGTTGTTGCTAGTCTATCAGTGTTCCCTTGTATTGCCCTCCATTTTCCGTCCTCCATAACAGACGGCACTCCCATGCAGCTGTTGAGAGGTTGTCCCTGATGTCATCTTAATAGTGCCCTGCCCCCTCTGTTTAGCATCCATCTTTCAGCGTGTGTACCTAAGCATTTTTGTTTGATGACATCTTCTTTGTGGTTTTCACAGTTCAGGCCACTGATTGACCCCCCCCCCCCCCCTCCTTTCTACTAGCACTACTATGTGGAATGTTGATTGTGCAGTATATTGTGTTATAATGGCATGAGGGACTGAGAGTCCACGTCAGAGCAGTGAGTTTGCTGTCTTCTTGTGTCAACAGCGATTTTAGCCTCCTTCTCACTGAGAAGGGCACCACATGGCCAGTGTACACATGGAAAGGACAAGCAGTTATTCGGTTTTGACAACCGGTGCCAGCGAGACCTCAGACTGTCAGTGTGTGTGTGTGTGAGTGTGTTTGTGTTTGTGAGATTCTACGAATGTTATTGTCTGAGGTTTCCAGAGAGACTACGGAAGCAGAATGGCCAAACACCAGGTATGCTCTCTTTCTTTCTCGCCCACGGCAAAGTAAGATATGTTAGCATTCATAGACACAAAGCACTAGAGGCCAACTAGCTGAAAACAGGAAGGAGAGGTGGAAAAATGACATGCACAGCACAGTAAACCTCATTCGGGGTCAGGGCAGAGGGACAAGCAAGTGGAAGACGGGGGAATAAGGAGTAAAGCAAAGTAACATTTGTTTGTGAATACATCTCAGTGTGCATTGCAGACGAGGAGCTTGTTGTTTCACTGTTAAATGAGTGGCATTGTTGTTTTTTCTGTGTCATCAAGTATTCAGCACTAACACTCGATGGAATGTCACGTCAGAGATACAGGTAAGAGAAAAAAAAGAGGAGAGAACAGAGAGAAAGACAGCGAGAGAACTCCTGTCAGTGCTGACTTGATTGGGTATCACAATCTAACAAAACAGAGTTTACTTATTTACACTAACACTCCTCGACAGTTCCTGCAAATTCCTCCAACGTTGCCAAATGCAACTGTGAAAAAATATCCGAACCCCCAAACAAGAGGAGACTCTATTATTATTTTAATTATGCTCTTTTTGTTTCATTTCCCCCAGCTGAAAGTCAGTAGAGGAGTGTGTGAGTGAGAGAACAAGAGTGTTTGTCTAGTGTTAGGAAGCACCCCAGTGATTCTTCAGCAGGTACAAAAGCTGGCATGTAGGAAATAGCTCTTATTAAAGTCAATACATATACATATTCCTGATGCATAATTTATTGCTACTTCTGTAGCATTAGAGCAAGCACTGGAGAATAGCTTCACACACAACCACTGTTTGGGATTTTTCAAAGCGTTTCGAAAAGGTGCACAAAATATGCCAAACTCAGGGTGAGAATAAAAATCTGGTGTGTTTGAGAAAAGCTATTCATACCGTTCAACTGCTCAGGACACTGCAACACAACTTAAATTGAGATTTACTGCACATGAAATATGATAAACCACAAAGTTTTCTTTTTTGTATGATTTCTCTACAGTTTTAATGTTAATATGCCACAAATAACCAGACCTTTGACTGCATTACAACTACAGTATGACTGAATAGAAGACAACAAATCTAGGACTGTTTCCATTTTAGTATAAAGTAAAAACATTCTCATTCCCAACTCACGTGTCTGCAGTGTCAGACAACAGGTTAATGGGGCAAAACAACTCAATTAAATAAGTCAACAGTTTTTGGTTCCCATCATTAGCAGCGTAGCCAAGCAGGCCGGAATATTGCACATTCCAGACTAAAGCAGGCCATCTGGTCCCCGACTGCACAAAACATCTCTTTCATATTAAGTGTTTATTGTTTGGTTAGATTGATGCCGTTAATATCAGCCTTTCAGAATGACAGATTAGCATCACCTCCTAATCAGCGCTATTAGAAGATAAATATCAGTAATTTAATCACTACAGCAATTTCTTTTACAATAATAAGATTTACAAATGTAAGTGATTAAGTAATTAGCTTACATCTCTGAAGATTACAATCCCCTGGACTTTGGTGCATCTGGTTTTCTGAAGATTACACAGTTTCACTTCAGTTGCTTGCCTTCATTTTTTTGTGAATGAGATTTGTGCTTGACCAAAGCATAATGTTTGCAAATGACCCCGAAATGCTTCAAGTGATTTTTTTTTATTTCATAAGTCTACCATTTTCTGAGTGGACGTGCAGCACAAGTACTGCACACAAGGGAGATGAATGCCTTACATTTATTTCAATTGAAAAATTATATACACTTGATAAAATAAAGCCAGGCTGTGGGGTGACATATATAAACAGTTATCAAGGATTTCTTTGTTGCTGGGAGAATACTGGCCCTTGGGCTACTCCTGGTTTCAACATTTTAAAACTCTACCTTTTGTATTTACAAAGTAATTTGTCGGTTAGTGTTAATTTCCTAAATGCAACATAAAAGGAGCGCAGTGCGGTGAGAAAAAAAATTAAAGGGGAAAATCATAAAAACAGCAGAGAATCAGGCAAATTGCTTCCATGTGTCTGCGGCTGCCAGAGCTAAAGGAAGCGGAGCGCTGCCTAAATGCCCCTGACCCGCCGAGACTGGGCCAATTCAGTTTGAAAGGCCCAGCTCTCTAATGAAGGCCTAATTTTTATTGCCACTCCATTGACTTCAAAGCAGTTCAGGTTGCCAAACATAATTTCACTGGAGGTATTTTCAGGTGCACTGCAAATAGTTCATAAATAATTTCCCCATTAGTCCAGGCGATGCACTTTTTGGGTGAATGTTTCGTCTGTTAGTCCCCTACCACACCACTCCCTCCCTCCTCGAGCCTTAACACCACCACCACCACCAACAGTACACCAAGCAACAACCCTGCATCCTTCCTCTATCCCTGCACCCCTGTCAGCCCCTAACCTTAGTACTCTTGGAGCTTAAGGAGTCAAATACCGCTTAGTGGCTCTGTGAGTTTTCTGGTGAGGCAGGGAGACAGACGTGGCTCGGCGCTGTCAATTCCTGAGAAAGGAGCCCCACAGCCAGGGAGACACGGCTCCACCATTACAGGATTAGTGAATTAAAATAAATCCAACCCGAGGAGGCCCAATCACTATTGGCTTATTGCTTGTGACCATGCTGACACTTTGAATGGCTACCTGCTATTGTGCAAGGAATGGCACGAGACGCAACATTGCCACAATTTGCCAGGCTGACCAGGGAGTATTTAACACTGGAGCTTTCATAAAATCTGTCTGAAGGAGCTCTAATTCTCTAAGTCACAGAGAGGATGATTTGTTTCAATTTTAATGAATCACAGAATTTAATTTACCATGAGCAGAAAAACTGGGTGTAAAAAATGGATGGATGGAAATAAGTATTGTTAATTTTGTTATTGTGAGTGGCGCAATGGGTCTTGTCCACATTCGAAACCAATTGTTATTCAATGTAGTAACTTTCAAGTTAGTCAAGTCAAATAAAAGTCTCTTAATTAAATTCTTTAAAAGATTACAAAGGCGCTGTGAACATGTCACAGTTTCTAATCATAGGCTTCTCTTATTTATACAATCCATCCTTATTGTTGGATGCATGACAGGTGTCTGATGGTTGGTTGGTCACTGAATGGCAAGCACGGGATCCGTACTTTGGATTCAAGGACCTCAAAGCCCCTGGGCCAAATAAAAGAATTGTGGTTTGTAAAGAATGTGGAAAAAGTTAAAAACACTGAATCCAATGCTCCTGAAAACACAACCAGAAAGGTCTGTGTGTTAGCTGTTAGTGAAAATCACTGCTTCTCTTGTTCTCGTGTAAAGTGTGACGACTACGACCAATAAATTAAATTATCCCTCAGTCTCTTTTTCATTTCACCATTTGGTAAATATTGTCATGGCAGTGCCGTTCTTGCTCTGACATTGTGAAACACTTTAGGAGCCAGGTTCACTTTAGTTACTATTGCAGTTTTATTTCAGTTGTCTGAGACTGATCACACTGCTGGTGACCCCTGACCTCCCTGTAAAAAGTCTAGGGAAAAGGAGAACTCCCTTACAAGGATCCAAATAGTATCACATTACTTCAGTGTGATCGTCATTAACAATGGTTAGCCTTTTAAGGTGTGCAAAGGCACCTATCCAAAATGTGGTGTATTCAGTCAAATCAACATTTTAATGGATAGTGAAAGCCTCCCAGAATCCTGCAATCACAAGCCTAATTCAAAACAAACTAATAATAAAAAAGAATCAATGCCATCAAAGCACATGTGTTTCCCATTTCCAGGCATTCTCAGAGACGTAGTGGAATCTTGTGGGGCCGTGCCTTGACTTAGCAAGCCGTTAAACTAGTTTTTTCCCTTTGTCCAACGCTCTGTAAAGAACTTCATAAAAGCTATGAACCTTTTGATAGGTAATAACACGCAGGAAGCTGCACGGGCCAAGATGAGTTGGAGAGCTCTGAAACCGACTGGGCACCAAATGTAAATCTCACAAACAGGAATACCAAGCTGATTGCCCATTAACCACCATCCACCCCCCCAATCATCCACATTTCTCCTCTTTTTTTTACGTTAAGATATTATTATTGTTCTATAATTGCGTTTCCTCCCCTGCAGCAGACCAGATTCTTTGAAGAGGGAAGAATGGGACACTTTTTTTTATTGTAAGCAGGCAGGTATTTTGCAATAAACTGGGGTGTTGTCATTGTACACATAACATGTTTAATGTGAAAACAGGCCATAAATCACAGCAGTGATAAGTGATTACTCTCAACTCCTTCTCTTTCTCTCTCCCTCCTCCTCCTGTACGTTTGCTCACCGTTGCTCCATTTTTCCATGTGATACCCTCCATCCCCCACCTACCAGTTCTTAATCAGTATACTTTCCTGTTGTGGTGTTGATGTGTCGTAGTGCAAGCATGTGTTTGTCCGCATTGAAAGTATGACGTAGGATGGGTCAATTAGATGTGTACAGTTGTATCTTATATCAAAGTGATGTAGGTCAGCGTTAAATTCAAAAGACAAGCATATGGTGCTGTACTAGCTTTCTCCTTCAGGATCACTCAAGTGTTTTGCATGTTTTGTGTATCAGAGGGCCTTAACCTAATAAGAATACAGTATATATTACTGCCATCATTTCAGTTGTCTTACAAAAGTCAGGAGCTAATATAGATGGCATTTACAATCTTTTTTTAATTAAATCTGAACACACACATTTTATTCATTTCATAATTTAATGTTTCAGTTTTTGTTTTTTGGTTTTTTACATAGTCAGCCATTCAGTCCTGTTCTTTCAAATTTATTTTTGAAATGTCTTTTGTTTTGTCCATTTGTAAAAGAAATACATAAAGCAAGAAAGAAAGAAAGAAAAAAAGAATAATTAAATCTGGATGGAAGATAAACAAATATGTTCATGTAAAGGATAGTGTGAATCTGGTAGTTTCTTCAGTGGATGCCTGGAGGAAACACAAAACAAAAAATATGTTTTTAAAGAAGGTTGGCAGTAATGTTAAATATGCTTTTTGAAGTAAATGAGTTAAAGCATATGATATGACACCATCACATTAGCATTAATAAGGTATTACTTAAATGAATTATGTTGCTATTCAGGATAATCACGTAGAAAGTCATTCATGAAATCATCCAGATAAGTTGAGATACATAAACAGTCGTTCTTCCTGCTTCTCACATGGCTGCTGTGTTTATCTCTGTCAGTCTGGTGTTTGGGATCTGATCAATAACACAAGACTGATGTGTCTCATGATTCATGGCTACAGCCACTCTAATTCCCTTACACACACAAACCTTCATTAATGAGTTGTTATTGGAAGAAAGAGAGCCATTGGTATCTGTTAAACACACATGGGTCCTCTTAATGAGCTCTCTCTCAACACACACAGTCGTCTCTCTGTCAGCTCTTGGGCACAGTCCTACCCCAGGGTTCAAACTAACCCACACTCCTGAAACATGGTGGAGGAGTGCCATTGTTCCACTGTTAGTGGTCAAAATGTCCTTACAGTCCAAACCATTACCTTAACCGTACCCTTTGCTCAACTGCGGGAGTCGTGTTCCTTGAAGAAAAATAAAAAGCACCTGCTTTAACTGTAGGGACATTTTTCCTCTCTGCTTTTGGGATTGAATGGGTCCTTGAATGAGTTTGATTTTTGATGGATGGAGATGTGTCCAGACTGACTCTCTGTGCTCTAGCAGGCCCTAATCCGGGCCCCAAGAGGCCCCTAGCTGTGTCCTTTATCCAATTCCACTGACTCCCAACAGGAAATGAGAGCTTCAGGGGGCACTGGTAAGGAGACGGGAGGCTCAGTCACATGCAGGGGTACAGACACACTGCACACCCAGAGCAGATGTGAAAAGAAAGAATCCAACGATAATATCAAATGGATCACTGATAGAAAACAGGGCAGTTGCCAAGAAACGCATTTTCTTTGTCTTTCTGTTTCTTTCATTCTTTGACATAAATCAGTTTGTCTGAGCCCAACATGCAGCGCAGAATTTACACCCAGGAATTTCTCCAAAACCATTTCAGTTCAAAGGACGCTTAAAAAGTTTGGGGGCTTTTGTCTTTGTGAGAGGCGACCCCTCCCAAGCAGAAGCAGCCATTAGACGTTCCGGACATAATTAATCAGGGAGAGCGGCACGACACTGATCCGCATCAAACACTCCCCATTTCCAGATATCTCCTCCAGATTTTCCACTAACACTTTCTAATCATAAATAATCACACACAAAAAAGACACTCAATTAGATTAGTCTCCAAAGTCCCAGCGTTACAGGGAAAAGAAGACATTCCTCTGGTCCTTTGCTAACTATCAAGCTAAAGCATAATTGCTCTCTGGTGACTTCATACCAGTTGCAAGCTCGGGGTTTAACTTGCCTTATTAGGGGATTTTCAGAGCGGCATGGATTGAGTGTATTGAGTTTAGACTGACTAGTATGAAAGAGAAGATTGGAATCATCCATAGACAGTATATGGAGATTAGATTGCCCCTTGTTTTGATTATTGTGCGACGTGTTGTGGAGTTATCGTCTGCAACATAATGATGTCTGGAGTTTGTGCCCGGAGTTTCATAGTTAGATTTGCGGGGAGAAAAGACTCCAGTGAATAACATCAAGTCTTCAGATGCCTACAGAGAGATTTTATGATGTCGTAGCAGCATTTGATATGTTATTCAACTTGCATGTTTAATCCATATGACTGACCAGTACAGTGGTTGCCTTTTGCATCGCCTTAATGTATTAGAAGAATTCCCCAGTTCCCTCCATCAGTCCTATCACTGCCTGCATACCTACACCTCCTACCCGTATGACTCAAAACCTTAAAAAGACGAGAACCCTGAAAAACATCTATCACAAATGACAGGGCTGCTACTTTAAATTAGACTTGCTTTTTCACCACATTTTTGATGTTATAAGTAGTTTATCACAAGTCAGTCAATAACAAAAGAGGCAGAAAGAGGACTTTTAAAGGTTAAATTCTTTTGCAATTTTAAGATAAGTAAAAAAAAAAGAAATAGATCCAGTGTCTATAAGTTTTGACCTATTCAGTTCCCACAAAGTAGTAATTCAAACAATACTGTTATATGATACTCTCTGAATCGTGCTCCATTAAAGTCTGATTAAAATCTGAGTAGTATGCCATATCTTTCTCTAATTTACTATCAGTACGCCATCTGAGATGCTACTCCCAGGGAGAGTATGAACACGGATGGGATCTACAACATCATGTCACCAGATCCAATCGGCGATAATAGGAGTGATTGGAGTGGGTTTGGAAGGGGTGTGGGATTGTTATTGGCTGGTAAAGAAATCAAGGAATCACTGCACTGAAAGGAATTCCTTTTCCCCAAAACCCCAGATTTTTGTTTCTTCCTATGCCAACTGAGATTACTGCATAAGGGTTTTTCTCCTTGCCTCGTCCCCCCGGTGAAAGAAATTGCATTGACCTCTTCTATCTATTGCTTCCATATGCGAGCAGTTATCTCTCTTGCAAATGGAAATGAGACCCAAAATTGCAACAAATGGGGCCATGCCACTGAATGCAGATGTTCTCTGCTCCTCGCCCAGAGTACACATGCCCGATCAAATTAACTTTAACCCCTCCGCCGACAGAACAGACATCTCTTTTACAAACCCTCCGCTCCAGCAATTTGTTTTGAGTCGAGGCCCGAGGAACAACTGTATGTCCACACGTGGTAAATAAGAAGTGATAGTATCAGACACCTGGACCAGGCAAGGTTCAGTGTTACCCCACTGGAGGGGCCCCCAGCGCCAGGCCTCCAAGTGTTCCCCTTCCCCGTGCATGGGCCCAGTTTGGCCTCCTGGTCAGTTCCCTCTTTTTTGGGTTTCTCCCTCTCTCTGCTGCTTTGTGAGGGGAATCGGCTGTTTGACGGAGAACACCTGCTTGTGGGGTGATTCTAGGGGGTCGAGGCTGAGAAGCTACAGTGATGGAGGGATGAAAGAGCGGCGAGAGGGTAGAGGGGGAAGATTGTGAGAGGCTAACAGGTGCTTCCTCTACGGGACTCTGGGAAAGGCAAAGCACTGGTAATGTATGTAAATGGGAGCAAGCTCTTCATGCCCACATCCCTTCACCAAGTCTCTCTATCTCTCTCTCCCTTCTCTCTCTCCACTCCCCCTCCTTCTGAATAATAAGAAAGCCCTATAAAAGTGGCCTCACAGATAATTTACCAAATTGGTTAAATGTTGCTGAGAGCCTGGAGTGTTAATATGCTTCCATTCAGAGCAGGCAGGGGTCAGAGGAGTCACTGGTTAGCAGGAACCAGACAGAAACAACACTGCTCTGATGATCCCATCCCACACAATGCCCTTTAGGGTTGTTCTGTAATGACCAGCATGTCTGAGCACATTTAGCACTACATACAGTATATCCACATTGGATATGAACTGTGTTTTGTTTACCCATACACACTTCAGAATGGCCTTGATACTACTGTTGATGACCATATCCTTTATTGTTGGGTCATTTTGTGTGGGATTCGTATGTTTGTTTGTTTGTTTTTTGCAGTGAACATTTTTTTTTGCTCTCTGCCACCATCTGCTCTCCTTTAGGGACCCTGATTATGGCTAATGAGTGTTTCCAAGCCCAGTCCCTCATCTATCTCCACAGACCAAAAAACACAGAACATGTCCCTGCTATTTCTCCACCAGTGGCCCTTTCGCTTCCTTACATCCATCTCTCTCACAACACACAGCAGCAACTCGCACCGTGGCTAAATCCATGCCATCATTTATAAGGCTGTCAGCTTAATACACACAAATATTACATACATGTAGAAGGCATGCAGAATTGGAACATACAGGTGCTAACTTATTTGGCTGGGTCTGTTCCTGGTCCGGGCTAATGAGGAGCAGGTGAGTGGCTGTTGCTTTAATCAAGTGGAGAGTGGGCCGCGCACAGATTTGCAGCTTGTTGAAAGGGCCAGTCGTACACATGGGCTTCATTATGGGGTTAGGGGAAAATCAGTCAGGAACAATTGTTTTCCCACTCCTGCTGCTAAACTGGAATATTTTTCTCTGCCTGTGTCTCACACACCGACACACACACACACACACATACTCAGAAAGATGATGGATTCCAACTTGTCTGCTTTGGAGAAGAAGAAAACCTGTCCCAGGTTTGAGTCAGTGTGACATTAGTGAGGACAGTTAAACTTTGCCAGATAACAGTACAAGTGAAATTAAGCAGAATAATATACATTATAGTTTAACACATTAATATATTGTTACCCACTTAAAGTAGATGAACATATTTTTTGCTCATTCTCACTACCAGATGCATAATTAAGACACATAACCCCAACATTCTCAAAAGTAAATAGACCAGACCTGCACATATGGGTACTTCACAAAACGTCATGGCTACGCCCCTTTTCAGGGGATAGAAAATCTGAGATCCTATAGATGCTAATGCAATTTGACGTGTGTTTAGCTGAGAAGTTTGTATGCATTCATTTCGTGTTAAACATGTTTTATAGACATGTTTTTATAGACAAGTAATTATTTTACTACTTTGGTTGATCAGTCAGCCGTCATGCCCCTTCAGCCATAATCCGACACAGTGGCCGGACATTGCTTATCCAGACATCTACACATGATTGGTAGCATTAGGCTAAGTGTTGTCTGTATATAACCAACCTGTTAATAGCCAACTAATCTAGGTTAGGCTGAAATTTAGACGATATTCTGATGCTGCTATAACATCACTGTATGACTGTACTCCAGCAGCCTCTAACTCAAGCTAGCTACCCATCAGTAGTAACTGTCACCAGCCTCATTGATCTACTTACCACACTGATGGTAAATATTCATGTATTTGTGTGTCTCAAATCTCAGTGTGAAAGACTGAAAGACCCACACACATATACATGGGAAGACACTGGGTCCAATAGCTTCCCCTCCATGTCTTGTCTCCGGATAGCTTGAAGCCATAAAGCTCCCCTTTTTGGATCCCTTTCTTTTGCAGGAAGGATGGGGAACCGGAGATCTGGATTTGTGTGTTTATTTGTTTTACAACCTGCTACACAACAGCTTTTCTGCAATTTCCTGTTTCTCCCGTTATGTGAAGGCGCAAAGGGGGCGCAGCCTTGGCGCTTGGCACTCGATGGCGCAATGCCGGTCTGGTCTATTGACAGCCGTAAAACAGCTGTACAAAAATATTTCACAGTAACATATTTATTTTCCTGCAAACTGACCGGCACAAAGTAAGAGCTTCAACCAACAGGAAGAGGACTGCCTAACTACTTTACAGATGGGAAAGCAATTCACACACACACATCTGAAAGTGCTGCACAGTGCTAAAGAGCTCATAGCTAGGTGATTACGTTGTGTTGAAGCTACTATAATTCAACAATCATCAGCATAAACAAATTCATAACATGTGTTCCAGAAGAATGGATTCAGTCTGCATGTGGTGGTGCACCCAATTAGACGTCTTTCAGTATAAGCCAGTTAGCCAAAATATTCAATAAATTCATACAAATAGCTAAATATTGTATGACATACACAGATTATTCCCTACAGTTACATAAAACCAAAAGTAAACACTAGTCAAGTGAGCTTTTCTATATTTGGCTTCACATCGCTTTGCTTTGTCTGTTTGCTAGTGAGTGCTAGTGAAACAAAATGAAGTCATGATGAGCATCAAAAATGTCTAAGACAGTAGATTTCTTGGGATTATATTATAGGTGTCTGGGTTTCCATGCTTTAGAGTTAGCATTTAATCTATATCATAGGTTTATGTGTCATGTGCAAGCTTTAGCTAGCATATAACTTACATAACATGGTCATACTATAAATTATCCCTTTCTCATCCTGCAACAGCCATGCACACTCAGATGCAGATAGCACAATTTTGCACAGAAGAACTACAATAACATCTACAATAGCAAGTTGAACCAGATGTTCCCTTTGCATTGTGTATTTGTCTTCTCTTTGCAGTCTGCGTGAGTGTATGAGGGTTAGGGCCGTCTGTGGGACAGATGATATGAAATACTATCATGGGACTCAAGGCGTCACCAAAGTCATCAAATTTCAAGTCAAACTAGTGGCTTTGAGTAATGAGTTTAAACGATATTTACTGCACAAAATGTATTCAAACTGACTACATGACAAATTCTGCAAGCAAGATTTGTCTCACTATGAATCAAGCTTTGAGTGACTAAAGTGGAATAAACAAAAGGAAACAAATTATGTTGGTGGGCCACAAAGAGCTGTTTGTGATTTATGGACCACTGGGGAGGTATAAAAGCACATTCACACAAATTATTCTTACAATTCAGACAAATGAGCAAATAACTCCATGTTAGTCTTAACGGGAATATATGACTATTTTGGAGAGTTACAGCACTGAGCCCCCTCATTTCCAGTTTAAATGGAGTGATTCTTAAGAATTATGACGTTTAGGGACTACCATGAAACTGAGGAGGTCTGTGTTTAAAAAGTTCACATCTGCATTTGATGAATAGCTACAAATATGCTATAAATATGTCATAGCTGGATGTAAATAGTTACTTTAGTATTTGACAAATCAACATTTGATTCACAAATTTTATAGATTTATTAGATGTGGTCCCAGTTTATATTGCCACCGGCAATACACACATACAATAAAGTAATTCTGCTTAATTTGTGTCAAATAATTGTATTTCTGAAACCAACCTTATTTGTTATGTTTCCTTGACAGAGTCAGTAGCTGAATATGTAATACTCTACTTTTGTTTACTTTTTTAAAGTAAGTACACAAAATACATCCGAAATCCACAGAGGCAAAATCCATCCTCTTTCTTTTTCTCCTTGTGTTGGCTCCTTGAAATATTTGTTATCGTTCCAACTCCCATAGCCTTTGCAAGGCCACAGAGCTTTTACCCAAAGCCTTTACTCATGCAAACCAAATCGCTTTCTGTTTACCTTTACAAACTCGTTGCATTCTGTGTTTTTGTATTTGTATTCACAAGAGGGATGTGTAAAGCAGTGCTAGCTCTCAGAGTCCAAACTTTAATGACTACTCAGTACTTAAAAATCATATGCTTTATCCTGCAGTTGAACTTTCTGGGGTGAAATTTAGAGGAGTGTGTGTGTGTGAGAGAGCGAAAGAGAGAGAGTGTGTGTGTTTATAACTTAGCATGCATACAGTACATGCATGCCCATGTGTGTTAAACTCAACAATGTCTGCATCCAAAGTTGAAAAATTAAACTCGACCTAGCTCTGCATCTGCAAGACTTCTAGTGAACTTTGGAAGGTCATCTCCAAGTAAACGCAAGGCCCGATTTTGCATAAAACTCAACAGATGATCTTTGACAAAGCTACTTAATGTGTCACTCCACTGACAGGCTCCCATCAGTCCTCATTAAGTCCAGCCATGTCAGACGTGTCAGCTGGAGTCTCTCACCGTACACCAACACCCTTGCCTTATGAAAGCAGGTGACAGGAGGAGTTACTGTCACAGAGGAGGGACTGCAAACTTGCACCAACCCCTCTGTCAGCCGTTATGTCTGGAAAAATACTGTGCAAAGATGCAATAACAAGGAGTGTTTTGGCCGGTCATTGGCACAGAGCAGGGAACAATTAAGAGTGTTTTTTTTTTTCTTTCTCTCTCTCTCTTTTCTCGCAGAGGTCTGTCTGTGAAGGCAGGAGGTTGTTAAGTTGTTTCAGAGACACCCTGCACCTGTAGTGCTTCTCTGTGAAGCAAGGGCAGGCGTGGGAGTGTGAAAAGAACTTCTCTTTAACCTTTGAACCCTGACCCTTCTCACTGTTTCAAAGTGTAAAATGGGTGGCAGAGGAAGACATGGCTTTACGTTTGATGAAGAAAGCACAGGAGAGTGGGAAAATGATGGAAAACCAGCAGTTAAGTCGATGCTTGTTTGTCACACTGGAGGAAATGTAATAGCTGTGTGACACTTTATGCTTTCCATGTCAAAAAGGTGCTATTTTATTTGGATTTATGTTTTTTTATAAATGCACAAGGGAGAATTACTTGAAAATGAAACAGTAGTCATTTATGCTCGCTATAGCACTGTATTACTTTTACACTTAACGGCTTTGTTGAACAGTCATCTTGGGTCGAATATCATTCAGTGGGTGAATAGCAGAGAGATGGAGCTGCACTCAGAATGTGCCTCTCTGTTGCCAGTAGGTGCAGCTGTAGTTTAAGCCAGCAAATGAGTGAAAGTGTAGAGGGGGGAGGGGGTGATATATGGTCTGAGTTAAGTTAGAGTTAATTAAGGGATGATATTAACAGACCATGAACATTTTTGGAGAGCTGTTTTGGAGCTAAACCTTCTGTACCATAAGGAGCTGGACTACTTGGCAACAGACATGTGAAGGGGGACACTGGGAAATTATTTCCCTGGTCTCCCATTGAGCCTGATCAGCTTTCCAAGCACTAAGACAGAAAACAGACGCTGTTTGATTAGTCAGTATGAGCATCAGTGTGAGCTTTTTTGCTTCTTTTGCAGAGAAGAGCAAATGAATCTCTTTTCCAGGAAACTGACACAGTTGGTTGTTATCACATTTTTTTGTCATTGTCTCCATATCTGTTGTGAGGTCTGTGTATTATTTAACTTTAATATATCATAGATAAAAATGCAAAACATGCATATAGTCTTTGTGCATGCATGTGTGTCAGGTGGATTTCACTGAAACCTTTGACCTCCCCAGAGTAGGAAGTTTCACCAGCAGGGTCTGCTAGTCGTCTGAGCAGGTCCACTTCCTATGGGTGCAACAGCGTTTCCTGTTAGGCTGGTGGCCCTCTTGGTACGGTCCTGTATGATGTATAACGGTCTGAGCCGCAGAGTGTCTGTATATTCTCTGACATTTGTGTGTGTAGCTGCCCTGCAGACCATAAAGCTGTCTTAACTTAAGCAGTGATTAATACACCCATCACTTTCTAAATGCTGCCTGCCTGTTCTCCAGCCTCAGCCCCAACAGAGTAGACCAATGTTTGCCTTTCCCAAAGCACCCTCCCTTTACGACAGCGCGGGGTCAGGGGGAGAAAGAAGCATTCTTTAATTTGATAATTAGTCTGTGGACTCTTTGGGGTGAAAGAAAAGGATTGGCCTCATTAGCTGTAATTGTCTAATTGCCTTTCATCTAAATAGTGTGTAATTTTCACTTCACGGATTATACAAATACCATAAATGCGCCTCTGTCTTGTTTGTGTATCTTGCAACTCACCTCTGAGAAAAAAAGCAAATTCTGCTGTCAGAGCCTGGCTGGAGTGAGAGATGGGTGTGTTTAAATAGTGAGACTGGTGGAAGGATTGGAAAATGGACAGAGGGAGAGAAGAGGAGAAGAGGAGGGCATGCAGTGACACATATAACTGATTCCAAGAGCTGATCTGCCAATTAACTGACTATTCACTAAACCACTTCCCAAAACGATTCGACAATAGCTTAGCAACCGTAACTAGGCATGAGAAGTCTGTAAAGCTTTGTGCATTCCGAAGCAGTTTGCATCGAAAATAACACTGCATTCACGTTATATAATTCGGACTGTCATTATGAGCAGCAGAGTGGTAAAGAAACACTCATGTCAGCGTCCTACTTGTTATTCCAAGTCAGAGATATCAGAAATTTCTGACTAACAAAAACAACTACCAGTGTTGCTGGTAAAATGGTTGCAGAATGTTGAATATAACTGTAACGGAGTGAATTTAGCTCATTTAAAATAAGCTAAGCCTACAGTCTATAAGCACTGGGTAAAGGTTGGGGGTTCTGGTTTCATTTGTGGCTGGTATTGTGGAAAAGAAGAAAAGAAGATCTTTGGGATGGATTAGAGTGATGGTGGGGCCTCCTGTGCTGTAAAATTACTCAATTCTACCTCCTCTGTCTTTTTAAGTTATTTGAAATATTGAAATCTTTCCCCCGGCTAATGGTTGTTTGTGTGTTTCACAGTACACTGCAGGATTTTCAGTTTTTTTTAATCTTTTTTTTTTTTTAAAACAAGCACACCTGTAAACGTTGGTTCTTTCTGTTACTCATTCCATTTAAAAAAAAATACTTTTACTTTGTAAATTATTACATTACATTATTACATTATTATTCATTGGGTTGTATTACGATTGGCTGGGGGTGAAGGTGGGGGGCACACTTCCAGCCAATTGGAGTAGGTGGTCATTAATAATTCCAATTTTATGTAAATAGCTTCCGAAACAGCCTGATGGAGGAGAGAGGGGAATCTGGGCTGTAAGGAAAGATTGATTTAGAGAAAAATCTCAACAACTTTTGATGAATAAAACGTCACATATGTTTGAAATAGACCCACTATTTATAAAAATTAGTCAAAAAAGGCCATAATACCAGATCTTTAACAATCTACTAAAAATATGTAACAAAACAACAGTGTTTAATTTAGGTTATTTATCTAGTGGGACTACTAGTGAGAGTAGCCATCTTTGAATAATATGTGAGCTCTCCCAAGTCTGAATAGCGGGAGGCTTTTCTGTTTATCTCACTCTGCCAACATAACGTGAATGCAGCACAAGAGCAACACTCTATGCCTAAAGACTTTGGAGGCTTTTTTATCAGCTTTCTAAAAACAAAACCATTGATGCAACTGCTCTAACACAAGCTGCTAACACAAGCTGCTAACATTAGCATAGCTGGCTAATGTGCTTACTACATAGAGTAACTAGTATAGTGTTACTTCCACAGTCAAGAGTTAGATTATCATTAGACATACTGTTTCACAGCAGTTCGAGAAATAGTCACAAAATTTAATCTATAGATTTGTGTACATGGACATGAATTTTCCATTCTTTTCGTGACACTCAGCACAACTTTCGAACTCATGTATTTCAGTTGGAAGTATGTTTCATGTCGAGACTTGGGAGCACAGAAGCTGTATTGTTTTTATTGTTTTTATTTATTATTATTATTATTTTATTGATGTCCTTTTCTAAAAGCAGGCTGTTCACATAAAACATGATAAAACCTGAGAGATTGACTGATAGACTCACTAAATGTGACAGTTTAACAACCAAAGTAGTGGGATTAAAATCAGAGTTTTTATGAAGTTTTTATGTACTGTTGAGTGTTGAGTGAATCAGGCTAGCAAACGTAGCAGCTTTATTTCAAGCCTGTCTGCGATGATGCATCAGCTGGTTTTGTTCCATTTCTTAGAAATGATCCCTGATTAACTTTTGCACAGTACCATAGACACAGATTTAATTATCTTGCAAGCTGTTTTATGTATTTTTCTCAGTAAAATTGGCGGTAGCAGATGCTAACAGGCTAAAATAAGTGCTTTATTGGATGACACTGCTTTAAGAAAGATGGTTTCATATTAAATATCCTCAGCCACATATTCTTGGAAATATAAAATTAAATGAGTGACTTCACATTTACAATCACAGGCTATAAAATGCCTTTTCTTAACAGAGATAGTGGCATTTTGATTTTGGTTGCGGTGGACTGGCGGCAATTTGAAATGGAATGAAGCCCAACGACAGCAGTGAAACCAAAACAGTAGTCAAACGCACCACGTCCACCCTCAACACAATGCCCTTCTTTAGCCTATCAAAAAAAAAAGTTGTTTCTCAGAATCAAAGGAGAAATAAAACTGATGGCCTTAACATTAACCTATTGTTTTGTTGAGTTACGGACAACCTTGTGTTTTCGTTTTTAGCACAGTAAGGAAAATCCAGTCTACCCACTGGATTGATATGGACCATTGACTGTAGACTACTGATGAAATTCAAATGAAGAAGTAAAAACAAGGATAAAATCTTGTGATTAAATGTTGAGTAATGCAGTGGTTATAGTTAAAAATGAATAACAAGTGAGAAAAAACAATACAGCTTCAGTGCTGCCGAGTCCCGACCAAGAAAAAAAAACATGGTGCAGGCACAATTGAAATACACTGGTTTGAAAGTTGTGCTGAGTGTCACAAAAAAAATGGAACATTTGTGTCCATGTACATGAATCTATAGATTAAATTTCGTGACTGTTTCACAAACTACTGTGAGTTGGGGTTGACTGTAACTACATTTACTTTGTGGGTTTACGGATTAAATTAGAAAAAGCCCTGCATCCACAACTGGAACATTTACTGTTTGGAAGTTGGTCTAACACCAGTTCCAGATGCTACTATGTCAGAGTTTAGGGTAATATACTGGTGGATTTGGGGAGGTTTAACTGTGACATAAACTCATCAGTGAGTCCTCATTCACAAAGCCTTTTCTCCTAAAAGTGAAACATATAAAAGTGAAACACATTGTACGAAAATACTACCATTAAAGCATAAAGCTAACCTCTGTGTTTTCTGTCCAAGTTGCAGGATAGAATGATGCTACTTATTTGTTTCCATGTCTTCTACATAGATCATCAACTGGTGAGGATGCAAACTTTTACCTGAGACCTGTTTTTAGACTGTTTTAGTCTATTTTGCATCATCACTCAGTCCTGAATTATGTTTGTTTCAAATACATATCTAAGACCCTTTTGCAGAGTTCTAATGATCATACAAATCAGCTTAAGACATTTAAAAGCCATAAGGAACTGGATTTTTAACCAAATCACAGAGATACTGTTAATTCACAGGATTAACATTGATTGGCTAGCTAGCTACAGTTTAGTAAATCTGCCAACACAGTTGTCATTTCAGCCAGCAAAATCAGAAGTTGCCAATACGAAATTAAAAGCTTAATTACAAGGACCCATTGATTCAAAAGCCGTCAAATTTCACGTGGTAGATCTGCCACCGTTACAACTGCAAACTGCATACATGCTGTCCTACATTAGAAAGCAACATGCGTAGCAATAGTAACTGAGGGGTGGAAGTTTAGCGTGGTATGTGTTTTTCAAGCTTTAAATGAAGCATTTGTAACTTGGACCGCCTCAGAAAGGCAAGCATGAGAGAGCAGAAAGTCTGTGGTCCCTCTGACTCTGTGTGTGTGTGTGTGTGTGTGTGTGTGTGTGTGTGTGTGTGTGTCTGTGTCTGTGTGCAGGCGGCTGGGGTTGGAGGGGGGTTGCTTATGCATTAACACAGACATAAACAGATCAGCATGTCTACAGTGTACTGCTTCACTCTGAGTCCCACCTCCTTGTGTCACGCCCACGGGCGGCATCAGAAGAACAGGCGCTGGAAGTGAGCAGTCCTCCTTCATTCACAACCCACCCCCCCAAAAAAAACCAACAGAAAACGCACTTATCTATGCTGGGGCCACCTGCCACTGCAGGCCTGTCCTTTGTGTAGATGTCTGTATAAGCCTGGGATTTTGTTACCCTGCTCCCCAGGGAGAGCAGACGCTGCTGTAGCCCAGCTACTGGTAGACTGGATGCTTGGACAGGATGACATACAGGCTTGTCAGTGACAGGTGGAAGTACATCTCTTATTATCTGAGCAGATATAGACAGCACATGTCCAGCAACACTTCTGGAGGTAGCTTCTGTTCCACTACCTTTCATTGCTTAATGAAAATTTCACACTTTATTTTACAGTACACTGATAAGACGTACTTTATATCAAATAAGACAAAAACTAGAAATAATATGTTCTTTATTAGACTGTAAACAAACACAGTTATACCCTAATTAGAGACCATACACCTAAATTATGCTGTAATTAGAAACTGCATATAATGCCATATTAGACCCACAATAGACAATGGTATACCAAATTATGCTCTAATTAGAATTATAAGCTATTAGAATCCCATTTTACAAGATCATAGTCTAATCAGAAATCAAATACAATGCCATATCAGATCCAAAATATCCCAGCAAACATTGTTCACACAGCGACATTGTGTCACTGGCCAAAATTGGCTCCAGATGCCAAAAACAGCAACATGCACCTGACATGCAATTTATGAATCTCAAGTCACGTGTGCACATATTTGGAATACAGATATGCAGGTGTAAGTGTCAGTTTCTCCTAATGAATATCAGGTCTAATCCAATTTTTGTTTAAAAACTGTTGTAAGCAGACGGTCACAGGGTGTCATCCTTGCCACGTTCAATAAAGGTCCACCTGGACCTGACTTCAAAAACACTTCAAATACTTCTCAAAGTTTCACTGTGCAGCACATCTATGGGTGTTTTGTTTTTGTATTTTTCATGCAAAAACCTTTTTATTCATTAATTGGTTGAGAGCAGATTATCATAGAGGGACGTCCTCTCCACATAGAATCAACATCATTGGGCGTTATTTGTTTTAAACAGTTCAGCAGTGATGTGAGCTTCATCTGGGTTAATAAAAGTTACGAAGGGTTTATTATTGAGACACATATCTTCATCATGGATGTATTATCTTCATGCTTGTGGGCGAGACACGCTCCCGTCTCACGAGAATACATGTAGTTCACTACAAGAGTTGAGAGCAGAGAATGTACATGCTGCTCGCAACAGGACTAAGAAGACAGAAATGGTGCAGAAATAACTGTCAGGTAAGTTTGCTATTATGTTGGCGTGTATGTTCTACAACATTCATGTTGATGAGGAGTTTAGTAATTTATAGCCTCTGTTTTCCTCAGAGTTACAACGAGGATTATCAGCAGCTGCAGCTGTTTACATCCTGGAGTTAGCATTAGCATTAGCCTGCACCACCTTGATGGAAACTGGAGAAAAGTGCATTAGACTGAATTAAAAGAATTAAGAATTCAAATTGTTATATTATCTACAGAAAGGTGTACTTTTGATGATCATCTTTCATCAGTGTTGTTTATCCAAATGAAATACTTTTGCACGTTAATATTGACTCAGTGTGTTTCTGTAAAAATGAATGCATATGTCTTAACTAAGATACTTAATGTGTTTGCTGAGTGTTTGGTTATATATCATTTATTATAAGGATTATCTTGAAAGTGACATTAAGATGTATAACAGACGTCTGGGTCAGACAGGACGTTGGTTGGACCATTTTAGAACATAAAGCATATTAAGTTGTTAATCTGGACATATAGAATGTATAAAGCTGCAGAATGCATAATAATACATACATTTTAGCAGAACAACTGAATGGAAACATTGATGATGGTAATGACATATTTTGACATTGCTGGTAGACACAGGAAGGACATCCAGCATGGGACCAGCCGAAGAAGGTGTAGGTATGTCTCAAGTAGCAGATATGTGATTTCAATTTAGTTTACAGTACAGTTCTGTTGTAATGTGTTGCAAATTACCCTCTAAGAAAGTCTAATAATGGTCTAACAGTGGAAATAAAGATGCAATGTCCTGGCAGCTTCCATAGCCTAATGTTACTGGGTGTCAAGGAAGCATGTATTAGGCTATGTATTACTACCTACAAACTCCATGGAACTCCAGAAAACATCCAGGCTACGAGGGATGTGTGAAGTAGTGACTAGATGTGACCCGATGTGGTTTGACTTAAGTTTACAGTACAGTTTTCTTCTAATGAGCAGCAAATGGCCCTATAAGAGAGTGAAACTATGTTAAATAAAGGCCAAATAAATGCATTGTCCTCTGAGCTCTCAGTGTTTTGTCTGACTATTAAAAAGGTTATGCCCAATAAATTTGTGTAATTACAGCCTGTGTTGTCTAATTAAGTTATCATAGGCCCACAGTGGTTGCATTAAATGTTAAATAACATCTAATCAGTGTACCATAAAATAAAGTGCAACCAAAATTCCATAGAAAGCTTGCTCATCATTTCCGTCCACATTCCAACTCCTTTACTGGCTGTAATATTTGAGCACCTTGTTATTTTACCAAACATAAGTGACAACTTCTTAGCATTCAACATCTGGTTCACATCTTGTTTAGATTGATGCAATAACTTACAGTACAGGAGTATGCATAACAGGTAAAGTTGTACATTTTGTGATTCTAATGGATAATGTTGAGTTAAAAAACTGGTAATTGATAATGAATAGAAATTCAAAAGCTTTGGGTCATCTGCGGAGCATTGGCAAGGAAGTAATCCCTCAAAGGCCAATGGTTAGCCTTGCTAGCTTAGCTACCACAATTCTGGCAGCTCACAATGAGAATTGATATCTACCAGTTGCAGTTTACAATGAAGTTTACAATGCCTGCCAATGAAAAGTGGTGTTTGTGATTGCACCACACTGGGTTTAAAAGTGGCAAATGTTATCCCTGCAGAATAGCACACCAATTTTGAAGATGATAATCTGCAGTTGCAGCCCTATAACAAATTCTTTTGGTCTTTCTGAAACCCGAATGTGTATAAAAAAAGGTTCAAAACTGTCTGCCAGTGATGTCACTGGTTGATAGTGACTGGAGAGAAGAATCAACCTGGTTTGAGCTGCTTTACCTTCAGTGGGCCTGACTGTCAACTGTGTCAACAAATACCTACAGTATATTTAAAGTATATTTGACGTTGAAGTTGTTGGTTGAATGGATAGAACAGAGTTGGAAACAACCACAACTTGACAGAAAGAAGAAAAAATGCAATTTCTCTGCCAATATGGTGTGTATCTGGGAAATGTAACCCTCGGTAACATTCAACACTGTCAAAACATCTACTTATCTTGAAGAATTATCACTCTAGAAATCTTTCTGTCACAAGAAATGGCAATGTGCATTGTGGTTCATAGTTTTACCCATTTTAGAGATATTCTGGGGTCACATGGCTAATATTACAGCTAGTCAACAATATATGTAGAACAAGCTTTGAGGATCATAGTCACAATGATTTACATGGCAAATTTCAGGACCTCATTAGCGGTTTGTGTTATTGGGTCGTTCTGTGATGTTGTGGTTAATTCTGTTTACACAGTTGTTAAGAGTGCAGATTGACAAGGAACATTTATGTAACTCAGTCCTCCTTCAGAAAGCTGTAAGTCATCATTCGCATACTATAGCTCCAAAGATGGAGACAAACATAATCTGAGGCTTCACCTTCTAGACCAACTGTCAAATGTGATTGTAGGAAAGCATTTGGGGGCTATTTAACTTAAATCAAATGGAATTATGTAATCATTGTGGATCTCCAGCAGGAGTGCATACATAAGAAGTGTAATGAGTTTTGCATGTTTGCATTAAGGAGCTTTCAATCTCAGAGGTCTGAATGGGAAATACAGCCCATCTGCTGAACAAGGAAGTAGGGATAGAGATGATTACATCACAGGATCATCCATTAGTGCTGTCATCTGGAATTCACCGTGGGACCACAGTGCAGTAAGCTACTTGGCTCGGACCAGTTTATTTAGCAGCACTCAGCGTTTTGAGCAGCAACAGTCTATCAACAGGTCAGATGTGCAGTAGGTTGGCAGTTTTCTCTGAGCAGCAAAACCCTTTCTGATTGAAGCATCTGCTATATTGTAGTTAATGTACCTCCTGCCTCTTCCCAATACTGATTCTGATACCTGAACTGATGCAGAGGATAAATCTCATACCAATTACGTAAATTTGTTGACTGGGATCATCCTTAAACTTAATTTTTTAAATATTATTTCATTTTTAATTATTTATATTTTAATAATACATTTACTTAATTGAATTTATTTTAATTTAATTACAATGAAGTTATCACAGGGTTCCGCACTTTACTTTACAGAGCTTTATAGCATCTTTTAGCCCATTGTTTTGGTTGTCTTGTCCCACAACTTTACTGTTTTGGTTCAGTCTCATGAGCAGGCAGCTGTTTCCAGAGAAAAAGACCACTGTGCCATACCTGCCCGGCAGTCAGACAAAGTTAGCGACTATCTGGTGGACAAAATGAAGCATTAAGCGACTTAAGAGCCAGATATTTCCCTTAGCAGTCAGTGGAGACAGAGCTAGAAAGAGAGTGAATATGGGACTTACACTCACCAAGCACTTTATTGGGAACACCTGTTCAATCTAATACAATCAAATTGAAAAGTGTTCCTAATGTTTTGTCAACCACATTAACATTCATGAGGGGGGCAAAATATACTACTACTTCAGTATAATGCACTCCAGTACACCACCACCACCCACTACGCCCTTAATAATAAACATAAAGGACAATTATCACCTTTCTGACAATGTCAACAAAAACTGAAAATGTATAAGCTTTGTAAAGGTATAATTTATGGCAGAGCTGTTGTATTGGGTTGCATTAGGAGCAGGTGTTCCTAATAAAGTGTTTGGTGAGTGTACATTCACCAGATGGACACAAATACGTCTCCAAATGAATGTGGATGTTGTGTCATATCTGCTAGATGTATAAATGGATAACAATATATCAACTTAAAAAGTGGTAATACTGTGTGTCAATGTTTGTTCACAGCTTGTTGCCACTACCACAAGTATCTAAAAAAATAAGTTACTGCCACAAGTGAAAACATTCATACACCAACATTGTTTGTAGGTTTTTCAAACACATAATAATAAGGCCAGAATCAGCCCAGAAACAATTGTATGACCATTAAGTGCCTTACTATTTATTGATGAGGGCAGAACATCTTTATAACTGGATTTACATTATTTGTCCCTTTGAAACAGACATAGAAAATATTAATTCAAGTGGCAACAACATATATAACATAAGAATGACATAAATCATTAACAATAAAAATTAACGGTAGCAACTCCAGCTTGGTAATAACAAGGTAATAGTGGGGTAATATTTTGATAATAAAGAGGTAATAATAATGTAATATAATGGTAATTAACAAGTCATAGTGTGGTATTACCAATGGGTGTAACTAGGTAATATTAGACTAGAACGAGGTAATACTGTAAAAATTATTATTTCAATGCTGTGATGTGATACCTGGAAACACATCTGGTAGTTTCTGTGTAATAGCCATGAATCAGTGGAATCAGTGCTGCAAAATGCATAACTACATATTTCTACTTAATTTCATGGTAAAATGAGATTATTGTTATCGTAGGTAGAAATATCACGGTAAATGGTATTATCACGATAATCGACGTTTCCTGAAATCCTACTAATAGTGCTAAAATATAGTTAAATGACTTTCTAACATGATCACCTGGGATTTTATTAACTGAACAGTGTCCTGTATGTTGCAGCTTTGTTGGACTCATAAAAAAACATCAAAAACAGTTTGAAAACTGTAAACAAAAGTAGATTGTTGAAAGTTTAAGACAGTTGACTGGAAATCACTTTAAATGCAGCTCAGTGTTTGTGTCTCTTAGATTATACTCACCTATTTATATTTTGAAAATTCATTAATTTTGATCTCCACCAGGTGTAAGCCTGGAGGGGATCATGCGTTTGGTCGTGTGTGTGTGTGTGTGTGTCCATGTGTGTATCTGTCCGCAGCTAATCTCGCATACTACTGGACCCATCAGCCTAATATTTTGTATACATCTATGACTGTATGCTCAAGGACCTCTCATAGTTGTGGTGATTCACAATTTTTGAAAAAAACTCTTTTATAATGCTATAGATGGCTCTGTTTTATGCCTCCATTGACTGCTGACTCCTCACCCCTCTTAACTGGCCGGTAGGGGCCACAAGTGATCAACAACTGCTTCAGCTTGGAATCTTGTTTACGCTAGGGACAACCAATCATGCCTTGTTACCACGTTAGATCAATCAAATTTCAGTACCTTGAGCGCAGGTTGTGTTGTGAATTTGAATTAATATTGATAAGATTCCTTATGAGCCTATCGTAAAGCTTAGACTTTCATCTCTTACAACATAGCAAAAGGCATTTCCAGCAATCAGCTAGGCTAAAAACAAAGCTTACCTAGTCTGTTGCAGGCCACATTTTGGCTTTTGTTGGCTCAAAAACTGACATCCACAGAAAAGTTTTGTTTCTGCAGATTATTTCCACACCTGATATGTTATGATCCATTAAAGTTAGGCATGATACGAGATGAATAAATCCCCGTTTTTGTTATCTCGGGCTCTAACAGGCCAGTAGTGCTGACTGCTTTTCTACACACCTTCTCCACATAACTACTCACAAACACCAGCAGAGCGGAAGCTGACCTGTGAGGAAGAACATGATGTGTGTGATCTTGAGGCAGGGATTTTGTCAGTCAGCTCTCTCTCAGTGAATTTTACAACTAAACACCCATAAGTAAGCCACACCTCAGTGGATTGACAGCTAACATTAATATAGAAAGTCATGTCCAGAGAGCTCGTCAGACAGGAGAGTGGTTCTCTGTACCTCTGTTTGACCAGTAGAAAGCTCCTTCTATGTGGCTAAACAAAATAAAACTTCTGATGAAGGCAGGAACACTGCTCTGTGTTCAGTGTCCTCTGAAAATAATGAGGGTAATGGAAATGCTTGGCAGTATTGATACTGTCAGAATGTTTCACTGCAGTATATAGTAAAAACAGTATACTGGCGCATCTCTCGCGTACTGTAAAATAACCATAGGACTAAATAGAAACAGCCATTGTGTATTTTTCATGCTTGATTCATGTTATTAAATTTAAAATTACATATCTGTTTCTCTGACCCTTGGTTTTCAGTTTTAGGAAATATTACCATAAAATTAAGTAGGAACTTGTAGTTGTGCATTTTGCAGCTCTGATTCATGGCTATTACACAGAAACTACCAGGTGTGTTTCCAGGTAACAAAGCAACACAGCATTAAAATAATAATTTTTACATTGTTACCTTAAAACAAAAGGTAATGTTTGGAACATAAAGGAGGAAGAATTTCAGCCCTACAATCTGGTAATTACCAATTTTAACTTCCATGAATTTTCATGTAATTTTGAAGGTATTACATTGATAGTAGCCCATAATATTTTGAAAACATGAACCATATTACCTAATTATTGTCATTTTTTCAAAAAATATGATATAACCTTATTAGCAGGTTACCGTATTGTTACCAAAATTTTACAGTGCTATTTACTAAATAGTTCTGCCTCATTGTTATCTTTAGATGTGTTTCTGCATAATTACCCCTTTGTTTTTGGCCACTTATTACTCAAAAATTGAAGTCTAATATTACCTAGTTATACCCATTGTTAATACTATGCTATTACTTGTTAATTAATTACCATTATATTACATTATTATTACCTCTTTATTATTTAAATAATATCCCACTATTACCTTGTGATTACCAAGCTCTGAATGTAAAGAGCTACCAAATTACTGTAACTATTGTATACTACATAGACTGTATTCATATTTAAGAAAGGCTTTACTGTGTTGTAGTGATCATTATAACTGAACTGAAAAAGGCCCATCCCAAATATCTTTATACTGTATGACAATTAAAATGTTATCTCTTAACAAAAACATTGCTTGTGCCATGAAAAAGTGCATTTTTTAATTTTAACAAATCTTGTATTCTGCATACAGGCAAAAAGCTCCACGAGCTACATTTACTGCATTTCTTGTCAATGGATTTCACCCTTTTGTCAGCTAATGAGCAGTAAGCTGCTTGGCCTACTAACGAGGTTCTAGTGGCTGTTGACTTGAATAATAACATGTTAGTTACTGAGTAGAGAGAAGAACAAAGACCTTCTCCTTGTTACTGCTGGTGCCTGATTGTTCTCAGTCTTTCTGTGAAGACAGCTCCTAATATCATCTCATAATCTGCCATCCTCTCCTCCAGATGCCCCCACCACCACTCGCTTTCATGTCTGACTGTCGTTCAAAGCCTAATCATTAATGTGATTTATTTCTCGCTGTGTATTATTTTGTTCCTCTAATTTGTTTGGGTTTTTCAGCATGGGTGTAAATCAGAATCAAAGCGATTGCCACTGCTTTTCCCTGTCACCTCTGTTAATGGCCTGTCTACTGGAGGTTTGCACTGAGAAGAAGCAGACCTGCTGTCTACCTAAATCACCTTTCCATCCTCTCTCCCCTCATCATAAACACAAAGAGCCCATTGGCTACCAGCACAAACACCTTCTCTGACTGACCCCTAGCAATAAATCAGCTGCTCTGTGCAATTGCAGGGCCAGAAAGTGAAAATTGGGGATGGTGGAAAACAAAATACAATCATTAATCATCATTAAGTTAGTAAAAGTTTTGATACAGATGATGTTATAGTTTGACACTTTTACCAACAATATAGTTTGACACTTTTTAAATATATAAATAGGAGCAAAATCTCCAAAACACATAGCCTATCTAAGAGTTGAGGAGACTGAGTGAGACAATAGAGCGAGGATGATTGTCATCTGTCCATCATGTGAGGAAGGCGAGCAGTTTCGCAGGCGGCATGATGTGTAATGTGATTGGACAGTGCTGTGACAGTGAGCTGTGACCTTCAGCTGCCTGCCTACTCCAACCTAACCTTCCAGGGTTCTTGGAGGGATGTCAATGCTACTGATCAATGGGGGCATTGGCACTCATCATGTCAAATCCACTCCATGTCCATTTTCCATCTCTTTTGTCATCAGGCCTGCACTTTCCTTCCGCTAGTCAATCACTCAGAGCTATGATCCGAGCTGTTCACGCGTCAGAGACAGAATCGGTGATGTCTTCGGTTTTAAGGCTGCTGTTTTTCATCATCTCAAAGCACTCCACAAACTATACACACCACCAATGTGGGTAGTACACACACAAAATCATAGCCAAGAGAGAATTATTTGCAGAGGCACATAGTCACAGCAGCCTAAATGAGAATTTCACCAAACAAACACAATCAGGCCCCTATTACATTTCTCTTTCATGATGCTGAAAGGAAATGCAAACGAGATTAGATAACACAAAGGCCACAAGGCTCATTTCTCTCTTGCGTCTGGAGATGGCTAAATGCTCTAATTCCCCTCTCCGCTCAGCTCCTCAGGCCAAGTCCCCCTTTTGTTGAACCCAAACCAACTGCATTAATGTAATGTAAAATCGCCTCTCGCGGGAAAGTTTTTTTTTTCCTTTTTTTCTAGCACTTTTCCCCCACTACCCCCCTCCCTCTTGTTTCTGTCTGACTCTAAATTAAGTGAGCACAGGCCACTCTAGCTTTAAGTGGGCATGGCATTGTTTTGAACTGCACAATTATGGAGAGATCTGTCTGTATGCCAGAGGTTTTGATTCATGGTGCAGCCTTGGCAGTTAGAACAATCGGAGGAGTCTGAACAGGATCTAATGGATAAGTTTGGACTGAGAACAGGCATCGAGAGAAAAAGCAACTGAGGGCCTTAACGTCACAGCTGCTTGCCGGATCACAACAGCAGCGATAAATGGCAGCTACATAACTTCCCTTAATCAGATTGGAGCAATCAGCCTGAAAAAGTTTCCCATATGTCGTCGTAGCTGAGCTGAGCTGAAAGGGGTGGGGGGTGGAGGGGAAGCAAAAGCAAAAGGGAGAGAACAGAAGTGGGCCAATTTTAAAAAAAAGGCTGATAAAACAGCAAGAGAAAAGAAGAGTGAGAGGCTGAATTTGAAAAAGAGAAGTGCCAGGGTTACAGCCAGGACACAGGCCACAGGGAGGTTAGTGTGTCTGGCTACAATTAGCCAGTCACAGGAGAGATTGAGATGATGCTTCGGGGAGCTATTGGTCCTCAGTCATTAGTGATTATTCAGTCAGAAATTACTGACTCTGAAGGCAACGTGTGGCTGCGTCTGGTAGTTTACTAACACATGTTTCCTTCCTACCCTTGCAGCAATTCAGCAAGATCCAGATCTGAAAATACTTCATACAGGAAGTGTTTTGGTAGACATGTTTACGTGGTTTTGATTTCCTCCCTTTTTCAGATGGCAATATCAATATCCTAAAATGAAATGTGACATCACTGACACTTTTTAAATTACCAAGTACACACATAAAATTGAACTTTATAGTGTAATTTGCCCCAGTTCTGCCTCAGTTTGCCAAACACCATCTTGAGAATGCAGATTTTCAAAAGCATGGCAGCAGTCTGCGTTAATGTGGGTTTGCTTAGGAAATCTTATTAACTCTGAGCACTTTATGAGATGTGGTTACGATTGTTTAATTAAATAAGCATTAGGGGGTGTTTTCAAACTCAAAGAAGTGATTCCATTTCCTTTGCTTTCAACAATCCCTGAAAATTGTGTGATAATTAAAACCCTGTAAGTGTTTCATAACACAGGGCACATTTTATACCCCATATTTGCTTTCTTTTTACGCAAACACACACAGTTTAGGGAGAAAACTGCCTGGCTACAATGGTCTCTGGTGTGCAGAGATTTTATTTTAAAGATGTGTCCTGATCAGCCTCATGATCTGATGTGACTGAAGTGACCAAACTTTACTTTTTTTAACTGCAGGTAGAACTGAATACAAAGACAGAAGGGAAAGCACATATACCACGCATACATAAGCACAAATACACTCACGCAACACGGAGTAGAACTTTTTTATATAAATCCACATTAATTCTGTGGTGGGTGTTGTTAGCCCCTCAGTGAGCTTGTGCATATGTGTTTGTTATTACAGCTGATGCGTAATGTGGTGAACAAACACAACATTTGCAACTTGGCACACCATGTAAGGTGCCTTCTAAACCTCAGTCATGCGGTATCAAGGGATTACGCACACACAGTACACTAACACACACAGATGTGCACACAAATGGATGCACAAGCACATGTTTTCTAAGTTGCTGCAAATAGCAGGCAGAGTTGAATACAAGTGCTAGTACTGATGTTCTTACTATAACCATAACAATAATAATTGGAAATGATCATGTGGTTTGTTAGCCTTGTGTGTTCGCCCACAGCTCACCTCAGCTCCACTCAACATCTGAAGCACCTGACCTGCAAAGTTGGAGCTCCAGATGTGGCTGCAGCTCTCACCCCTGCATGGTCTCCCACACCTGATTTATATCCTGCCCTTGCAGCACTGCACACGTGAGCACACCCACATACAGAACATACACTGACAAACAAACATGTGTACACATGTTACTGTACATATATACTGTACAGTATATGTGCACACATGCATGTAGAGAAGACACACATACATGCACTCCCACATTAGCACACACATACACACTCACACACTCAGCACACTCACAAGCACTCACAAATAAAAACAAGAAATCAATGTAACCTGTAATTTTTACAGGGCTGATTTGAGTGTGTGTGACAGGCCAAATCCAATAGCTGCAGCAGGGCTGACAGGCCTGACATGAGTCTTGCCTTACTGGCCCCTCAATTATGCATGGCCCAATGTTTCCCCGGATCTTAATTGAATCACAGTGTCTCAAACTTGTTATTTCTAATTTGTTGCATTTGATTTCTGACATCAGCGCTGCTGTGTCATGAATTATGCAAACAGGGGGACCTTTAATTGTAAGTGTTATTAAAACAAAACTAATTGCAGATGATTAAAATGTGACTAGGAAGCAGAATGTTGGGGGCTTCACCCTGACATGGCTTCGCTACTACTGCCAAATAATGATTAGGTCTCACGGCTGTCTTAGTTGTTGTTGTTTTGTGGTTGTGACTGTAACCTTGGGTGGAACATTTCGCATGGTTTATTGGAGGGACCTGATGTTGTCTGTTGGTGGACTGCATGCTGTGTATGAGACTCTGTGGTCATATCATGTGCGTTGAAGACACACACCGCATACACTCATTTAACAACACACATGCTGGAATGTAGAAACACATACACATAAATATATCCACACAATGGGGGAAAGAAGAATTGGTGTAATTCATCATTTCAGCCGAATCATACAACTTCTCTCACATTTATTGATTATACCTCATGCATTTTGATTAGTTCTTCTTCCAGAAATTGTTTGACTCTCCCCTAAATGCGTAGAAAATTGCTTTCAATATTGCCATCTTTGAGACTGATAATATACAGACATTGACATAAAATGAGAGCCCCTTGGAATTCATTCTTTTTAAGGGTATTGTCAGGCAAAAGTAATGAGAAAAAGTCGAATAGGTCAATATAGCGTATACCTGTAATATTCCTAAATGTTTACCAGATAATGAGGACTTAAATATAAAAGAAAAAAATAGTATGTTACCTGAGTTATTAATAACCTTTTTGTTACTCACTACAAAATACTCTTGCTCTTTTAGCCCACCTTTAAGCAACAATGAGCAGTTGAGCAGAACACGATTACAAAATGAGATACCGTGTAAAATAACAGTGCAATTATTTCAATAAAGTCAAAAACATGCATATGTAAGGCTGTAAGCGGTAAAATGAACCCTCTTGCTCTACTCATACGAGATTTAGCAATTGAATTGTGCCTGCAGGGCAACAGCTCAGCACCTGACTGTAAGGTAGGGATCCTCACGGCTGTGTTCCATACAGGACGCTGGAGATGTCTGGAAGTCATTTCCACATGTGAGGAGGCGGGAGGGAGGGCACACTTTAGTTTCGTGAATGTTCAATCAATTCAATGGGACAGCTTAACTTTCTCTTTCCCTCTCAGAGCACATTTATAGGCCCACAGGCATTCGCAGGCTGCATTCAAAGGCCTCATACAAAAGCACGGTAATTTCACCTTTGGGGGGCAACAGCTGAAATGTGTGGTAAAGAAAAAAAAAAACAAAGGAAACGCAGCTAAGGAAAAGGTGCTTTTGGTGCTAACTGAAACAAAGGTGATTGTACCTTATTTTGTATGGTGTTCTTCATGACGAAAGGTTTTATCTGTATATAAAACTGTTTTATTGTAACAATACATAAACATGACTTAACCATTAGGAGATCATGAGTCCCTCTTGTATTTTCTATGTACTGTCAAATGTGGGCGTACCTTAAAGTAACCAACTTAGGCTTTTTCAAAATGTCTAACTTTTTTATGATAAAAACAAAATATTCACCTTTCATTAGGAGAGACCTGTGTACAGCTGAGATGACACAGCATCAGCTTTAACCTAATGCTATCGAGCATTGAACATTTGGTAAAAAGCTCCAGTCCTAGCTAACACAATCATCTATAACCAGCCTAGGTCCAGGAGATGAGGCAGGGAATATATACATTTCCTTGAACTCTCAAACCCTACCTGTCAGATGCTTGTGTCTCAGCCAGGGTCTAAAAAGCTTTGTTCTCATTATGTATGCATGCTAAGCAGCGGGTGACGTGACCTGCCAATTCAAAAAGTCTATCTTTGCATAAAAGTCTATGTCAATAAGGCGCCTCGGTGGTTTGGTTCTGTCTATATGATAAAGTAGCTGAGTATATTTTGCCCGTGCCTCCAGGATGGCTGCAGAACCTTGTCTGTGGAGATGACAATTAGAGTCACTTTCCACCCGGGTTAGGCCAGACAGGCCCTGTTAACTACCAGGAGAAGAGAATGGAGCGAGACAGAGAGTAATATGTGTACCACTCTGATTCCGCTTCACCTCGTGATCCTTGCACTGACCACCACAGAGAGGGGAGGAGGCTGAGGCGGGGAGAAAGGAGGAAAGTAGAAGAAAATAGAGGCAAATACACCTCAGCAGTTACTGTGGATCTATTTCTAGTTTTAAAACGGTTATGAGCTGTCAGTGAGTCATTCTTATATTTTTCAGCTAACATGTTTCTCATATCAGCTTTCATGGACTTGCAATGTTCTCCAACCAATAAAAATGCCAAAGGAATCATCTCTGAGATTGTAAAGACGCATTACACATGATACAATAGGAAATGATCTGGCTTAGAGTATATGAGGCACACTAAGCGCACTATGATGCACACTGTGGAAATTAAACATCCAATGTTTTATTGCCATGCAGTCCAGCCAAGCCACCATTACTCTTGATATTCAAGAGACATAGCAATGATCTCAGATCAGCTTTTGAGTCTGACTCACACTCTGCCTCAATGTCTTCTTAACAAATCTTAAGTAGAGCAGGCTGTCAAACGTTTTGGCACAGCAGTGCAACTGTCAGGTTGGAGTGCGTAAGAGATGTGCTGCATGCCTCGGTGTTGCAACTTCCCCCCGAAAGGATTAATAATTTACATGGGATTACTCTAAAATCCCACCATTTGCCACAAACCTGTGTAACATTGATTTGTTGAACTGTCATAATAGCACATCACTCAAAGTAAACAATCATTGCTTCACCAAGAGCTGGAGGTAAATGTCTGTCTCACAGAAAGTAAGAAGGAGGAGGAGGAGGAGGGGAGTTTTCATTCCTTTCTCGTGGTTTCCCATCGAGTGGCTCTCTCGTTGCTGAGAGAGAGTGGGGGGGTGGAAAGAGAAAGCTGTAATTGCTGTCAGTCTCTCCTGAGCACAGCCTTAAAGGCAGCTGCTGTTTCACAGCCGAGGAGTGAAAGGAGTTTGGGCTGTGTGGCTTCCCCTCCAGGCCTCTGGAGGATTTGGTGAGTTCTCTCCCCCCTTCTTGTTTACCTCTCATTGTCAACAACCACACACAGTTTTTGGGTGCTGGGGGAATCAGAAGGCTTAGAGCCTATCACACTCAGAAACAGAGACGCAGGTAATTGAAAAGATTATCCTCAACATGCCAGCTACGATTTGGAAGGTTTTCAAATGGTGAAAGTTTCCCTCCAAAATATTGCATACAAATATCAAAACACAAAGGGCTTTCCCGAAAACATCAATGCGCAGATTTTGACACATCTGTGTTTACTCCAGATGCCTTGTCAACTACTTTGGCAGATATATATTCATCCAAGCTCCTCCACTTTTCCGTAAAGCAGCTTCTAACCTGACAGACTGTATCGTCATTTTATGTGCATTTAGAACATGCCCCATATACGAGGTCTTAGCTGCCCCAACCCTCTGGCTCCACCCTACTAACAACAGTCATGTCAACAGCGAAGACTTACCATAAATGTATGTTTTTATGTGCACATGGGTGTATCTGAAAATGTATTTTTATACACTGTAAGTAATGTGCTTCATTCATACCTTCTTATATGCACATATTTATGGCTGTTAATTGCAAAAGAGCACCTTCACATTCTCTCTAGCAGTTTCCAGCCGACTTAATCCCTCCTTATTGGCAAACATTAGAATTTGCTTTAAGTGTTGCCCACAGAGGTCAAATCCCCTCTTAGGGTGAAAAGCTGCAGGAAATTGCCTGCATTAGGGAGATGTATTGGTGTGAAAAGATCCCATGACATGCCGCTGAACAGGTCAGCTTACTGCTATTTGTTCCTGCCTCCAAACCTTCTCTCTCTCTCTCGCTCTCTGTCTGCTTTAGAAAGAGTTTCAATAAAAATGTCTATTAGTCTATCTACATGAATCCAGTCTGTATTTATTTAGAACATTTTTCAAGTTACTTGATAGTATCTTGATTAGCAGAGCATTCCCCAAAGATCCAGGTCAATGCTATCTTAGTATTGACACCCAGTTCCTGCAGATTTTTTTTTTTTTCCTGTATATTTATGTCAAACTCCATTCCATCTTTTGCCAAAGGCATTATGTGTTGGTCTGATATTTTTGGACAAATGACACCCCACTGACATGTTCCTGAAACTAACTGAAAATGGATGGATCTATGGATTTATGTTGTTCACAAAAACTCTCTGCCGTCAGCATGTTACAGCAGATTTGTCAAACTAGTCTGTCGTCCAGTTTTGCTAATAATGTGTCCACTGTATATTTTCGTGTTTGTAGCTGACATGAGTGAAATTCAACATGGTGCTGTAGCTCAGTGCATTTAAGGTATAAATGGTGTGTACTGTAAGACACGCTGCTGCAGAGTACTTTTATACCGAGTTGTGTCCTTTGTGTCTGTTAGCACGTCCCTCTGTTCTCATCTGACTTCTCTAATCAGTGAGGTCTTTTCATCAGCAGCTGTGCTGTTGAACATATGTTTTGTTTGTTAGTTTAATTTCTTTTTTCAGCACACCATTTATAATACAGGGTTTAGTACTTTATTTTCAGAATATTGCACATGCTGCATGCAGCGTTTTGTTTCAAATCTACCCATAATAGAATAGTGAAGAACCATTTCCAGAGTCAAAGTAGTTTTTGTTTTGTGGAATAAAACAATCCGACATCATTGCATAAACAATATGCATGATCCAATGACCTGCTATACAATGTCAAATGCAGTATAGCACACTGTAGCTACTTAGAGATGCCAGTATTGTTTGGTGATTTGTATTTTTAATGATAATTATACTAAATATCTTAACATAAAGAAGGAGTGATTTCTTGATTCTAAATTGCAACAATTGGTGCCTTCAAGTGCAACGCCAACATTTTTCTATTGTGTATTATTCTATGGTTGTTGGTATCAGTACTAGCATACATTTTTTCATATTTATCATTCATATATAAAACAAACGTTAATATATAATAATGCAATTTAGGCTTTGAGACAAGATACAAATTCAGGAAATAAAGTGAACCCAAACCACTTACTTCAGAACTTCCTCATTCATTGCATTCTTCAACAAGAGAGAACAAAAATTTCCATGAGAGTTGGTGCATTTTTAACAATCAGTTTGCATTCTCATATACTCTAAAGTCTCCACTCTAAGTTCCTTTTTTGTGTGGGATCCAGCCTAGACAGGGCTGTGTAACCTCACTGTAGCTCAGGATCCCTGGTTCTGGTCTTGTGTGCTGTTTGTATTCAGCTTTTGATGACATAAAGTTTCAATCTGTTTGCAAAACAACCCAGCAGAGGGTGTGATGTGGTGAATCAAAATTATATTCAGATCAAGTTTTCTAAACAGACTTTTACCATATTTGCAAAATCCAAAAGCATAGGCCCTAAAAATATGCAACCATCTATAGAAAAAACTGGAACCCTCAGATGTTAATCAACACGTTTGAATTCGTTTTGAAAGTTAATGAGTTTTTAAGCAGCTTCTGGGACTTCCCGTCAATAAACTACAAACTCATTTTATTTTCTCTTTCAAATTCCCATAAAGACTACTTCCCCTCCAATGCCGCAAAAGCTTTACTTTGAAATGCCTTCACTTTGATAAGAAATGAATTAACGCTTTGGAGAA